>NC_086451.1:321485412-321785412 GCF_028390025.1 Pseudophryne corroboree
GTGCTTTTGCAAGGGTTTACTTACAAATGGTTGATTTTGGGAAACATTAGATATGCTGGCTGTCGGGATCCTGGCGCTCAGCATACCGGCGCCAGGATCCTGACAGCCAACATACCATTAACTATTCTCCCTCTTGAGGGTTCCACGACACCCCTGGAGGGAGAATAAATAGCGCAGTGCACTTAGCGCGCAAGGGGCTCTTTTGTGATCGCCCCGCTGACGGCATGTAGACCCATTGATTTCAAAGTGATGGAAATTGTTGAAAATAAATCCCAGTCAATATTGGGTTCCAGGGGCTGAAACAGATATTTACTAGCATATGATATTTTAATATTATAAGTTAGCAAATGTGTGTTTTAGCCCTGGAAGTACAGCATGGATATCCATTGATTAAAAATTGATGGTAATCAACCTTTAGTAAATATAGCCCTAAGGGTTTTCAGACACATTGTAGACATTTACTGTGTCAACATTTATAATTCTGACTGTTATTGATTCATACTGTTATGAACCACAAGCAGTGGTTCATTCCTGTTTGCTTTCCGTTTATGTATTTTGTATTATAGTTCTGTTCGCATGCCAGGATTTCCATTACACTGGTTTAGAAGACTCTTGTTGGCCGCCGGTGGTGAGTCTGTGTAATTGCAGCCTGTTTCTATGTGTTTAGCCTCACCTGTCAGATAGTTGATCATTATGTGGTGAGTCTCTGCACTGCAATCTGGCTCTTGTCTGTGTTACTCTCACCTGCAGCTATTCTGGTCATTATCTTGTGCCTGGCTTCCAGCCATCCTGATTGGGGCGTGTTCCCTTATTACCTAGCTAGCTATGCAGTTCTGAGCTGGTGATAGACGTTCTGTTAAGATACCTGTATATTCCTGATCAGTGTCTTGTCCAGTATTGCATCTGTGTCCAGGCCCTGTCTGATACTGGAATCCTGTGTACTCAGCTCTGTCAGAGTCTGGAGCTTCTTGTGAGCTGGTTCCTGCCCTGGAGCATTCCTGTCCTGGAATCCTGAGTTACAGTCTACCTTTGATCCTGTAATCCTGTGTCCTGGTGTCCTGTGGCATGCTGTTGGAATCCTTCCAGCTTTCCATTCCTGTGAGCCTGTGTCTGCGGCCTCGGCGTTCCCGTTCACCTGTCTGTATTAGCACCGGTGTTGTGAGCAGTGGCTTTGCTGCACATTACGGCCTTGGCTGTATCTGTCCGTTATATTTGCTTTGGATTTTCTGCAGAGGGTTTTGCGTATGCTGTCATCGCTGGTACACAGTAGTATTGTGTAGGCATGTAGACAGCATTTCCTTTGTTGTTGTTTGTCTTGGCGGCTGAGCCACACATACTTTTGTTTGAGTTCTGTAATTGCCCCTAATTTGGGTTTCTGTTTAGTAAGAGGTTCCCCTAGTTCTCAGTAGTATTGTGTCGGCGTGTGGACAGCATTTCCTTTGTTGTTGTTTGTCTTGGCGGCTGAGCCGCACATACTTTTGTTTGAGTTCTGTAGTTGCCCCTAATTCGGGTTTCTGTTTAGTTAGAGGTTCCCCTAGTTCTCGCCCCATCTCAGTTTACGCCTTGTCTCCAACTAAGACCGGGGGGCATCGGAGTTGGGCAGACATAATCCACCCTACAAACGCGGCTGCCATTGGCCCAAGCAAACATAGTCTCGCAGGCGTAGACTGACCACGTGGGTGGAACAACGGAGTCAGGGTTTCTGTAGGGGTTGCTGCAGAACTCAATTCCCACTCCAGCATTACGTTCCTGTGCTTGGGGCTTATCCGCCCAGTTCCAGGAGTACCAAGTACAGTGAACGTAACACATACATTGTTAAAGTGCTTTTATCTTATATATCATGATATAACATGTAGACATGGAACGTTAATGAGGTTGCATCGATAATGCGATGCAACTGCATTCTCCCTTTTCCGAGGCCACTGCCCACGTGCAGGTCCCTTTCTGAACATGCGCCACTGGGAGAATGCGGTTGCATCGCATTCCATGAACGCCTCTGCCTAATTGACAAGCAGAGGCGTTCGTGGGGCAGCAACATGGCATTACGGGGGTGTTAACTCAGCGTTGGGTGGGCATGGGAAACAGGGGCGAGTTCCGGGCAGCCACATGACATTACACGAGGCCGCTGCAATCCGAAAAATGGCTGCCCTGCACCTGCCGTTACAGCCTGGCTGCAGAGGCAGGCGTGCTTCAACAAATTAGGGACTCATTCACAATTGTATTGCAATCACGTGGCTGCTGGGTAGTTGCATGCTGTGCCGCATTGCCTTGTGTCTCCTAACATAGGAAAACTGCATCTGAAGCTGAATAAGGTTCATAGTGTAAATGTCGGCAATACAAATAGGGTTATCATTAAGTTTAGGGTTAAATTGGTAGAGGTAGCGTGAAAACTGCTTGTCGACATTGTAATCATGGTGCATAGGATTATTTATGTAAGAACCAGTTTTTAATAGCCTCCTCCATATGGTGATTTGTCTGTTACATGACTGGTGCATTATGCTGTTATAGCGTATAGGGGCATAGGCTGGAAAAATAATATGTATATTTAATAATTTTGTTATCTTTTATTGATTACTAATGTTTAGATTTTTAGTTAAAAAAAAAGATGACCATTCAATAATGGTGACAGTTTTTTTTATTATAATATTTTGGTTAGTACGTATTACACAGAGTTGCAGCTTTAAAATACAGTGTGTAATTAGGGACCAGAAATAGCTTGCCTGTACTGTTCTTCTTTTGCATGTGTTACTGAGGTATCATAAATAATGCACGGTGACCAGATGTTTTCAGTGTTACATTTGAATTGACCCAAAGGGTAAGGAGGAGACTTGCCATATTGAAAGCAAATCATATATTGACAGAGAACATTCAGCTTCGAAGCGGTGGAGTGTTTTCTCTCTCTCTCTTTTAGATGGCTTAATGCCAAGTGTTTTGTTTAATGCAATTTTAATCCTAATTTGGAAATTGAATATAAACAGCATTATTACTTATTTACTAACATTCCATTGTAGTCCAAAATACACTGAAACACAGGATATAATTGTTAGGCGCCGAGGGTCCGCTCGTCAGTGCGGCCCGGCGCCTAGCAACTAGGGACGCCGCATGCGGACAGCCGCCGGCTCCCTAGCAACGCTAGACGCCGGGCGCACGGAGCCACCCAGACCCTAGCAATGGGGACGCCACTGTCGGACCGCGTTCCCCGTTGCTGGGTCTAAGTTAATCACCTCACTGGTTCCTGGCCGTGCAGCATGCAGCTGCACGGCATGTTGTAATTAGCCCTGTCTTGCTCCTGATTGGAGGGCTCCAATTTAAAGGCACTCTCAGGACTTCTCACAGACGCCGGTAATAGCTTCCTGTTTGCTGTGTCAGTTGCAGAGAGTTTTCCAGTCCTGTTCTATCCGGTCGTTCCTGTCCTCAGTGATCCAATACTCGGAAGTTGTCATCTTTTCCTGGAGTCCAGACCGAGCACCTTTAACATCCTGTGGTGTTCGTGAGTCGCGGCGTAGCCGTGTGTTGCGGCTTGACCGCTTACTATTTATTATTTGGTTATATTGTGTTTCGGAGCTTTTGCGGAGGATTCCGCTCCCACAAATCCACTCTGGTATCCAGCGGTGCTGGATAGGAGTAACGGATTAGTGGATTTTTGGTTGTCCTTTTCCCTGGCGGTTTGTCCGCACATACTTCTGGTTTAAGTTAGTTAGCTTGTAGCCCCTGGCCTGGTTGCTTAGTCAGAGGGCCCCTTGTTATCACCCTGTCTCGGATTTCCCTTTGTCTCCCATTAAGACCTGAGGGGGCATCGGAGTTGGGCAGACATAATCCGCCCTTCAAACGCGGCTGCCATGGGCTCAAGCAACCATAGTCTCGCAGGGGATTTCTGATTACACGGGCGAGACAACGGAGTTAGGGCGCCAGGGGTTACTAGGCTTTCCCGCTCCCGTAACCAGCATTTCCTTCCAGTACTCTGGCCTCTGTCATAAGATCTCCTCTGGTCAGAAGTACTGGAATCATAACATTATTACCGGCCAGACCAAAACTTAAAATTAAACAGGGTTTGATTTTTTCCCTTATTCAGTTTAGAAGATTTGTCGGCCTCATGAATCCCACTGGTTTAGGGCCAAATCCTGGCCAGCTTCTAGTTAGCCAGATTCAAGAACTTACTCAGATGGTTCAGGATCTTTCCCTTCGGGTGAGGTCACAGGAAGATCTTTTACGGACTTCCCCGAGGGTCGTTCCTGAACCGAAAATGCATTTGCCTGACCGTTTTTCTGGTGAGAGGAAGCAGTTTTTTAATTTTAAAGAGTCTTGTAAACTTTATTTTCGTTTAAGACCAGTCTCCTCAGGTACGGAATCTCAGCGGGTCGGAATTATTATTTCTTTACTTCAGGGGGATCCCCAGACCTGGGCTTTTGGTTTAAGAACAGAGGATCCGGCATTGTTGTCTGTAGACGCCTTTCTGGGGTCTTTAGGGCTATTGTATGATGACCCTGATAGAGAGGCATCCGCCGAGAGTCAGTTACGTGCTCTCAGACAGGGTAGGAATCCCGCAGAGTTTTATTGTACGGAGTTTCGCCGTTGGTCGAACGACTGTGGATGGAATGACCCAGCCCTGCGCAGTCAGTTTCGCCTCGGCTTATCTGAGTCTATAAAAGACAGTCTCCTTCAGTATCCCACTCCTGAGACTCTCGATAAACTCATGGAGCTTTCTATTAAGATTGATCGTCGTCTCAGAGAGTGGAGGGCTGAAAAAGGAGCACCTGTCGGGTCTACCCCTTGTGTTTTTTCCATTCCTGTGGACATAGAGGAGCCCATGCAGATGGGTCTCTCCAAGCTGTCTCCTGAAGAAAGAACTAGAAGGCAAAATTCTGGTCTTTGTTTGTACTGTGGGGGTAAAGGACATTTTGCCCGTAATTGTCCGAGCAAGTCGGGAAACGCCTCGACCAAGTGAATTGTGAGGGGGTTCACTTTGGTCTGCAGCTTATCTCCTCGAATAATTCCCTGTTAGTCCCAGCTAAAGTTTCCTTTGGCAGCCTCAGTTCTTCGGTGTCGGCTTTCGTTGACAGTGGAGCTGCAGGGAACTTTATGGACTTAACATAGGCCAAGGCCTTAGGTATTCCTCAGTTAACCTTGGGTAGGCATATCACCATGCATGGTTTAGATGGGAGTCCCTTATCCAATGGGGTTATTTCTCTCTGTACACCCCCTGTTCTACTTTCGGTAGGAGCTCTTCATTCCGAAAAAATTGAATTTTTCCTTACCCATTGCCCAGCAGTTCCAGTGGTTCTGGGTCACCCTTGGCTGGCCTTTCATAATCCCATCATTGATTGGCAGTCGGGGGAGATCTCACAATGGGGTACCATCTGTAATAAGGAATGTATTACGCTTCCCCTCAGAATTGCTGCTGTCATTCCCGCACCCATTCCTGTGGAATACCAGGATTTTGTTGATGTATTTTCCAAGGGCAATGCGGACATTCTGCCTCCCCATCGGCCTTATGATTGTGCTATTGAGCTAATTCCTGGTGCCACATTACCAAAGGGAAGGTTATATGCATTGTCCGGACCAGAAACTGTGGCCATGAATGAGTATGTTAAAGAGAGCCTAGGGAAAGGATTTATCAGGCCATCTAAATCTCCTTTAAGTGCAGGCTTCTTCTTTGTGGAGAAGAAAGATGGATCACTCAGACCCTGCATTGACTTTAGAGCCTTGAATAAGATCTCAGTAAAAAATACTTACCCTTTGCCGCTGATTTCTGTCCTCTTTGATCAGCTACGTTCGGCTGTGATTTTTTCTAAGATTGACCTGAGAGGAGCGTATAACCTCATCCGAATCAAGTCAAGAGATGAGTGGAAAACGGCATTCAGTACTCAATCGGGTCACTACGAGTATCTGGTTATGCCATTCGGCCTGTCTAACGCTCCGGCAGTTTTCCAGGATCTCATTAACGATGTGCTCCGTGATTTTCTTGGAAGATTCGTAGTCGTCTACTTAGACGATATCTTGATCTATTTTGACTCTATTGAACAACATGTTAGCCAGGTGCGTCAGGTTCTTCAAAAATTACGTGAAAATCACCTATATGCCAAGCTGGAGAAGTGTGAATTTCATGTCACGGAGGTATCCTTTTTAGGGTACATTATTTCCCCTCGGGGATTCTGTATGGAACCAAAGAAGCTCCAAGCCATCCTTAGTTGGGCGCAACCCACCAACTTAAAAGCAATTCAGCGCTTTTTAGGGTTTGCAAATTATTATAGAAGATTTATTCATTCTTTCTCCGACCTGGTTGCTCCCATTGTGGCACTGACTAAGAAGGGAGCGGATCCAACCAACTGGTCACGTGAAGCTGAAGTATCTTTTCAGGCCTTGAAACAAGCCTTTATCTCAGCCCCAGTCCTCAGACATCCCAACCCAGAATTGCCTTTCATTGTTGAGGTTGATGCCTCGGAGGTTGGAGTAGGGGCTATCCTGTCTCAGAAGGATCCGGACTCTCTAGAATTACATCCTTGTGCCTTTATGTCCAGGAAATTCTCTTCTGCTGAATCCAACTACGATGTTGGTAACCGGGAATTACTGGCTATTAAATGGGCTTTCGAGGAGTGGAGGCATTGGCTTGAGGGAGCAACACATACCATTTCAGTTTTGACTGATCACAAAAATCTTCAGTACATCGAATCAGCTAAACAGCTGAATGCCCGGCAGGCTCGTTGGGCTTTATTTTTTACTCGTTTCAAGTTTTTTATCACCTACAGGCCAGGTTCCAAGAATACCAAGGCGGATGCCCTGTCACGCAGTTTTCTTCCAGTTCATGATAACAGTCCTGTTACTCCCATACTTCCGTCTTCAGTCATTCGGGCAGGTCTCACACAAGATTTATTCACCCAGTTAAAGCAGCTTCAACATCAAGCTCCTGGAAATACTCCTGCTGGTCGTCTTTATGTCCCTGAGTTTTTGAGAGCAACTGTTTTGACTGAGTTTCATGATAGCAAAGTTGCCGGGCATCCGGGGATCTCTAAGACTTTGGAATTAGTCTCCCGCTCAGTATGGTGGCCTGGTCTTTCCAAAGACATTAAGGAGTTTGTTTTTTCTTGTCAAGTCTGTGCACAGCATAAAGTTCCCCGTTCCTTGCCTATCGGTCAACTTATGCCCTTAAATGTTCCTCTCAGGCCATGGTCTCATATTTCCATGGATTGTGTGGTAGACCTCCCTCTGTCAGCCGGATGCCGAGTCATATGGGTAGTAGTGGACCGTTTTAGCAAGATGGCCCATTTCATTGCTCTTCCCCGACTGCCATCTGCCCAGGGATTGGCAGTTTTGTTCCTCCGCCATGTTTTCAGACTCCATGGATTACCCACTGATATTGTTTCTGATCGGGGTCCACAATTCATTGCACAATTTTGGAAGTCTTTTTGTGCCTCATTAAAGATGAAATTGTCTTTAACGTCCGGCTACCATCCCCAATCCAACGGGCAGACTGAGCGAGTTAATCAATCATTAAAAAAGTATTTGCGTTTGTACTCGGCCAAACTCCAAAATGATTGGTCCGAGTTTCTTCCTTTGGCGGAGTTTGCTTACAACAATGCCTGTCATTCCTCCACCAATGTGTCTCCATTTTTTACAGTTTTCGGTTTTCACCCCAGGGCTAATTCCTTTTTTCAACATTCCTCTGTCTCCTCGCTGACCTTGACCTCTCATCTCAGACTCATTTGGAGAAAAGTGCACCTTGCTCTCAGAAAAGCGGCATTTCGGGAGAAAAAATTTTCTGACAGGCTCCGGCGGCCTTGCACTTTTAAAGTAGGAGATAGGGTATGGTTGTCGACTCGCAACATTAAACTTCGACAAACCTCAGCCAGATTGGGCCCCAAATTTATTGGACCATTTCATATTATAAAAAAAATCAATCCAGTTGCTTTCCGGTTACGTTAACCAAGAACTCTCCGGATCGGAAATACGTTCCATTGCTCCTTGTTGAAACCATACGTTTCTTCCAGTAGATTTCCTCGAAAGGTCTCTCAGGGGAAATCACCAGTAGATGTACAGGGTCAGCAGGAGTTCTTGGTGGAGAAGGTTCTCGATTCCAAGTTGTCCCGGGGTCGGCTTTATTTTCTGGTACATTGGAGAGGTTATGGTCCAGAAGAAAGGTCTTGGGTCCTGGATAAGGATCTCCATGCCCCGAGGCTCAAGAGGGCATTTTTTCGAGAATTTCCTCAGAAACCTGGCCTTAGGGGTTCCTTGGCCCCTCCTCAAGGGGGGGGTACTGTTAGGCGCCGAGGGTCCGCTCGTCAGTGCGGCCCGGCGCCTAGCAACTAGGGACGCCGCATGCGGACAGCCGCCGGCTCCCTAGCAACGCTAGACGCCGGGCGCACGGAGCCGCACAGACCCTAGCAATGGGGACGCCACTGTCGGACCGCGTTCCCCGTTGCTGGGTCTAAGTTAATTACCTCACTGGTTCCTGGCCGTGCAGCATGCAGCTGCACGGCATGTTGTAATTAGCCCTGTCTGGCTCCTGATTGGAGGGCTCCCATTTAAAGGCACTCTCAGGACTTCTCACAGACGCCGGTAATAGCTTCCTGTTTGCTGTGTCAGTTGCAGAGAGTTTTCCAGTCCTGTTCTATCCGGTCGTTCCTGTCCTCAGTGATCCAGTACTCGGAAGTTGTCATCTTTTCCTGGAGTCCAGACCGAGCACCTTTAACATCCTGTGGTGTTCGTGAGTCGCGGCGTAGCCGTGTGTTGCGGCTTGACCGCTTACTATTTATTATTTGGTTATATTGTGTTTCGGAGCTTTTGCGGAGGATTCCGCTCCCACAAATCCACTCTGGTATCCAGCGGTGCTGGATAGGAGTAACGGATTAGTGGATTTTTGGTTGCCCTATTCCCTGGCGGTTTGTCCGCACATACTTCTGGTTTAAGTTAGTTAGCTTGTAGCCCCTGGCCTGGTTGCTTAGTCAGAGGGCCCCTTGTTATCACCCTGTCTCGGATTTCCCTTTGTCTCCCATTAAGACCTGAGGGGGCATCGGAGTTGGGCAGACATAATCCGCCCTTCAAACGCGGCTGCCATGGGCTCAAGCAACCATAGTCTCGCAGGGGATTTCTGATTACACGGGCGAGACAACGGAGTTAGGGCGCCAGGGGTTACTAGGCTTTCCCGCTCCCGTAACCAGCATTTCCTTCCAGTACTCTGGCCTCTGTCATAAGATCTCCTCTGGTCAGAAGCACTGGAATCATAACAATAATAAGTTATTAGCTTTTATTTATCAAGTATGAATTATAAAATGATAGAAAAAGTTTTGCACTAGTGACCCTATTCTGTGAGGATTGGTCACCGCCATCTTTGGGATCAAAGTGGCTGCGTGTGACATCACACAGTCGCGCCAATCATGCCCACACCAAGCCCCCTGTTTGCGCCACCACGCCCATGTTTCCCTGATGCCGGTCCCGCAAAGTTCCGTCTACACCTAGGAAATGGAGCGTTACTGCCTACCTCCCATCCCACATAAGCCTCTGTCTGATTGACAGGCAATCAGGATGTGCCCTGCACATTCGCCCACATCAGCATTGTATTTTTTATGGTTGGATTGCGAGTGGCAAGCCAATCTGAATAAGGTCCTAAATGTGTATATGCAATAGTATTACAAAACCAGGTCCACCTTTGCATCCATATGTTGTCCCAATAGGACTTAGGTGGCCTTTCACCTGTACTGGTACAGATGCTACAGAGAAACATAGAAACATAGAATTTGACAGCAGATAAGAACCACTTTTAAGCTGTTTTAGATATGAGTAGCCTTTGTTCCCCATCCCTGGAAAATGTATGTATTAGATTCACAAAGTCAACTATGAATTTTGATAAACACTCCACCAAAATTGTTTACAATCATGATTAAGAAATATTTAATCAACTTATCTTTATTCAATATCACACAGTGGATTAAAAATAGAAGGATGTGAAAGAGCAATTGCAGCAGAGATTTACTGTAAGTGCTATTTTGCAAAACTGCATTTTTTTTAACAGTTTCATGTATGGTTTGTAAGCTGTGCAATTTACTGAAGCCAAAACTGCAAATCAAAATACTTTATTTCAAAACATCAACACTATAATGATTTTTACACATGTAAAGACAATTCTTGCAATGCATCAAGATACAGTTTGCAAAACCAGACATCAAACTAGAGATGAGCGGGTTTGGTTAGTTGAGATCCGAACCCCATATACCCCCCCCAAACTTCACCTATTTTACACGGGTCCGAGGCAGACTCGGATCTTCCCGCCTTGCTCGGTTAACCCGAACGCGCCCGAACGTCATCATCCCGCTGTCGGATTCTCGCGAGATTCATATTCTATATAAAGAGCCACGCGTTGCCGCCATTTTCACTCGTGCATTGGAGATTGAACGGAGAGGACGTGGCTGCGTTCTCTCCCTGAAAAGCTCCGTATCTATGCTCAGTGTGCTGCAAATATATGTGCTCAGTGTGCTGCAAATATCTGTGCTCAGTGTGCTGCATTGTGGGGACCATCAGTATGTAATTATAGTAGTACAGTACAGTAGGCCATTGCTGTACCTTGCAGCTCTGTGTCAAGTATACTATCCATATCTGTGCTGTATTATTGTGAGCAGTATATAGTAGGACAGTGCAGCGTTTTGGTGACCAGCAGTTTACATATAGTACAGTACAGTAAGCCATTGCTGTATCTTGCAGCTTTGTGTCAAATATACTATTCATATCTGTGCTGCATTATTGTGAGCAGTATATAGTAGGACAGTGCAGCATTTTGGTGACCAGTAGTATACATATAGTACAGTACAGTAGGCCATTGCTGTATCTTTCAGCTCTGTGTCAAGTATACTATCCATATCTGTGCTGCATTATTGTGAGCAGTATATAGTAGGACAGTGCAGCATTGCGGTGACCAGCAGTATACATATAGTACAGTACAGTAGGCTATTGCTGTATCTTGCAGCTCTGTGTCAAGTATACTATCCATATCTGTGCTGCCTTATTGTGAGCAGTATATAGTAGGACAGTGCAGCATTTTGGTGACCAGCAGTATACATATAGAACAGTACAGTAGGCCATTGCTGTATCTTGCAGCTCTGTGTCAAGTATACTATCCATATCTGTGCTGCATTATTGTGAGCAGTATATAGTAGGACAGTGCAGCATTTTTGGTGACCAGCAGTATACATATAGTACAGTACAGTAGGCCATTGCTGTATCTTGCAGCTCTGTGTCAAGTATACTATCCATATCTGTGCTGCATTATTGTGAGCAGTATATAGTAGGACAGTGCAGCATTGTGGTGACCACCAGTATACATATAGTACAGTACATTAGGCCATTGCTGTATCTTGCAGCTCTGTGTCACTTCTAGTATCCTGATCAGTGCTTAATATCTGTGCTCAGTGTCAGTGCTGCATTGTGGTGACCAGTATACTACAGTACAATATTCCAGTGCTGTTCTCGCTGCTCAGTGTCATTTCTCCGTAGTATCATCAGTGATCATTATAATCAGTTCTCAGTATAATCAGTGCGCTGTTAGACGTGTGCCCGTTTTCCGCCATTAGTGCAGTGGGATTTAGACAACTGATGAAGTTATTGTGTCCCCAGTACAAAATCCCATCTAATTCCACTTCACTAGGCAGGCGATAGTGAGATTTTACCAATTAATATCAGTGATTTATAATTATTACTTACAGTGATCTTGCCAAATAATTCCAATGATTTAGTAATTTTCTTCCAGTGATTTGGACCAATAATACCATTGATTAGAACAAATAATTCCAGTGATTTTGTCATTTTCTTCCAGTGATTTGGACCAATAATACCATTGATTAGAACAAATAATTCCAGTAATTTTGTCATTTTCTTCCAGTGATTTGGACCAATAATACCATTGATTAGAACAAATAATTCCTGTGATATTGAGGTGTTCGTGTCGCTTAGCTTAGCCATCCAACGACCACAGTGCCCCTCTTTTTCTCTTTTCTTTGCATCATGTGCTGTTTGGGGCCAATTTTTTTTAAGTGCCATCCTGTCTGTCATTGCAGTGCCACTCCTAGATGGGCCAGGTGTTTGTGCCACCCTCTTGGGTCACTTAGCTTAGTCATCCAGCGACCTCGGTGCAAATTTTAGGACTAAAAATAGTATTGTGAGGTGTTCAGAATATAATGGAAATGAATGGAAATTGTGGTTATTGAGGTTAATAATACTATAGGATCAAAATTACCCCCACATTCTATTATTTAAGCTGTTTTTGAGGGGTTTTTGAAAAAAAACACCCAAATCCAAAGAACACCCGAATCGGCCAAAAAATTTTCAGGGAGATTTTGCCAAAATGCGTCCAAATCCAAAACACGGCCGTGGAACCGAATCCAAAACCAAAACACAAAACCCGAAAAATTTCCGGTGCACATCTCTACTTCAAACCACCAGTTAGAGGTAAACATTTTACAATAATAATAATAATAATGATTTTAGTTATATAACACTCTTTCTCCAATAGGACCAAAGGCGCAAAACAAATAGAATGAACATAATACAGTATAGAAACAATGAAGTACAGAAAAGCTTTTCATAAATACAGAGAGCATGGAGATACTAAAGGGACATTACGTAAATGCTTGAGTAAACAGGAAAGTCTTTAGTCTGTTTTTTTTTAAAGGATTCTAGAGTGGGGCCTCTCACACTGTGCAGGGCAATGAGTTCCATAGAGTCAGAGCCGCATGGCTAAAAACTTGATGAATTATGGGAGATTCTTGGTACTGCTAAAATCCTTCCTCTACACGGCTAATCATGGCTTATGGTTCAAAGGGTTGACCTAGTTAAGGTTGACAGTCAGTAGGTCAACCACTATTGGTTGATATGGGCATGGTTGACATAGTGAAATGGTCGACACTGGACAGGTCAGCATATGAAAAGGTCAACATGACATTTTTCACTGCTTCACTGTCATGGTGAACTTTTCATCTGTCAACTTGTCACGTGTCGACCATTTTAATGTGTCAACCTTTTTCCCATATCGACCTTCTTCATGTCGACCAATAGTGGTCGACCTATTGACTGTCAACCTAAGTACTGTAAACCAGGGCCATAAACAGCGGTGTGCTAGCGGTGCCAGGCACACAGCGTAGAGCCACTGTTAGCACCTTCACAGCTGACGCACTTGCCCGGCTACATTTACTGTAACACAAACAGCCAGGCAGTGCTGCAGTGTAACGGTCTGCCCGTCCTAAGACCCAACATACCCTTCCATGGCCGGATGTTTTTCAGAGGGCTGGCTGTTGGTGCGCCGGACTTGGAGCTGTGAATGTAAGTAACACACACACACACACACACACAAACACACACAGTCACAAAGACACATACACGTATACTCCCCTCCACCTCCCTCCTCCATGATGTGTAAATTTGTAGAAGGGGACTCTGTCTGTGCAATGTGTAAAATGGGACTCTGCGTAATGTGTAACAAAGGGCTCTGCCTTGCAATGTGCAAAAGGGGGCTCTGCCTGTGAAATGTGTATATGAGCTATATCTGGTAATGTAAAAGGGGACTCTACATGTGCAATGTGTAAAAGAGGGCTTTGCCTGCGCAATGTGTAAAAGGAGACTCCGCCTGGGCAATGTGTAAAAGGGGGCTCTGCCTTCACAATGTGTAAAATGGGCTCTGCCTGCGCACTGTGTAGAAGGGGGATCTGCCTCCGCAATGTGTAAAAGGGGGCTCTGCCGTCACAATTTGTAAAAGAAGGGCTATCTGGCATTGTAAAAGGGGACTCTACCTTGCCCAATGTGTAAAAAGGGAAATCTACCTGGCACAATGTGTAAAAGGGGGCTCTACTTGGTGTAATGTATATAAGGGGCTCTACCTGGTGTAATGTATATACAGTAAGTGGCACTACTTTGTGGTGTAATTTGAATAATGGAGACTACTGTGTGGCATAATATGAATTAGTATTATTTTATGCCACAGACCTTCCCCAAGAAGCCACACACCTTTATTTTTGTTGCGTGCACTTGGCATGCACTATCCCTATTTTAAGTATGGGGGGCACAAAACCTCTTTCTGGCACAGGTAACTAAGATGTCTAGTTACAGCTCTGCTGTCGACCTACCATCCCGTTTCCATAGTCGAGTGGGGCAGTTTGAATCAAAAGCTGCTTCAGGTACGTTGAGCACTGGTCATGTTTCTCTTATGTTAGATATCTCAAATTGCTGGCCATTGGACTATTATGCCTATTAAAATGATCTTTATTCGAAAGAGGGATTTCTAAGATGACTGTGATTGGAGAATGCATGGTTTGGCTGTCATCATTGCTCTGCAGTATATGCAGAATTTGGAAGAGGGCGTCAGATGGAAAAAATACAAGCAGAAGCAGCATATGCTGCAGAGGTTCTATAGAGTCCATCAATCCAGACAAAGCATGGATCTGGATTATCTGTCACACCACAATATCATTGCGATATCTTGACTCAATAGAACTAAACGCCTTCATCTTTTATGATTTGTTAAGTACGAGAGAATTTGGAGACTTTGAATGCAGTATGCAATGCAAACTGCCTGGCCTACTTTCCTTTTTTTCTCCTCCACACACTTGCTGCCAGGGCAGTCGGCGGCAAGGCATACACACCAAGCAATATGATGACCATATCGCTCAGTGACGTCACGCAGCGGCCAGGCCAAGCAGTATCGAAGTCAAAAATATTACATTGAGAGAACATACAGACTCCACACATTATGAGTTGCTAGGCTTGCAAATACACGCAGCGAGCACAGCAATATATGGTAACGAGCACAGCAATATATGGTAACATACACATTTACACAGACATGCCACAGAGATAGATTCAACACATATTTCATAAAGCACATAATTATAACATATCAAGCGCCAGACATCATAATGTTTTAAAATTATATAATGGAGTAACGTCATGTATGTGTATTATTGGAATGAAGCAAGATGGACATGACGTGTTTGGTATTAAAGCAACCAGATTAATGTGTAGATTCATTTTATGCTTGTTATTAAGTTGTAGCACATTGCTATGAGTAGTTATGATTGAATGTATAAATATAAAGCCACAATACTGATGAGAACAAAAGGATTCCATTCAAAGCATGTGATAGACAGGAAACTAATGCCAGCCCTTTTGATGTCTTCAAGGCTTGCATATGAACTGACCAATGACTCATCATGAATGAGAAAGTTCCCTCCCCTAGAAACTGTGCACGCCCCCAAGAGACTCAGTGTTCCCTCCCCTACCTCTGTGCACGCCCCCAAGAGACTCAGTGTATTGCTGAAGAGACACACAGAAGCATGCTTTTTCCCCTGGGTCCTGAACGAGATGGGTTTCTGCTGATACTCTGCTCCTTTGAGCATGGAGGGGGAGCGTAGTGAGCATTGAAGGAGATGGTAATTGTATCACTGGCCTGTAACTGTATGGGTTTCTGCTTTCTGTGTAAATTGTAACCCTGTAACTATATATATATATATACACTGTACATTGTGATATATTGAATACATATCCTTTTAATAACAAATATATACATCAATGAGCTTTGCAGTGTTTTGCAATGTATAGCGCACATTCATAGCACATGGTAATAAGATGCGCAGGCGTCCACAGTATATATTAGAGTGGGCATTTTAAATATTTGTTAGAAAGCAATTTGACTTTTA
The DNA here is from genome assembly GCF_028390025.1 of Pseudophryne corroboree. NCBI lineage: Eukaryota > Metazoa > Chordata > Amphibia > Anura > Myobatrachidae > Pseudophryne > Pseudophryne corroboree. The sequence continues at coordinate 321,501,084 of NC_086451.1, forward strand.
CAGCAGGCAGCTCTTGGACGACAGTCCAAATTGAGCTGCATGCACGGCCGACAGTGAGGGCCGGAAATGACACGCGGGCCACGCATTGATTGGCGGCGGCATACACACTTGCCAAGAAAGTGAACAACGTCACTCAGAAAGGGTGATAATGAGCGATGTCGTTTATTTTCTCTGCAAGTTTGTATGCACCTTTACACTCACTTTACATAAGCAGGACTTAAAGTAAATAACACAGCTGAGAGAGACAATTCTAGTCTGTGACTGTGCAAGTTACCACACTTTGGATGCGATTTTGTTTTTTACAACCTTCAAACCACAGATTCGTAAATCTTGACATTTAGCTCTGAAAACCACATGTATTGTATGTCGGTTTGTAATCACATACAAAAGTGCAGCTTTGCAAATTTCTTTCCAAGCATAATTACCTACAGTAAAAGATGACACAGGCATCTTCCTACATATGTCCTATAGATCAATTCAGCGTATGGATGAATATGTTCATTTTTCTCCATGCTCACAATGTGAGGATAATCATGACCAACTTGCATACAACTCTGCATTGTCCCCAGAGTGAGCACCAATGTTCACACCACACAAATCATACACTTACTGGAACAGTTCCAGCTCCTGGCAAACAAACTGGCATAAAGTTACTTTCAGTTTGAATTTCAATGCGTTTCAGAGTTCTCTACCACAACTCAGACACATTAAAAGTATCAGCTCAATTTATTGCCTTTTAAACACCTCAAGACAAATTTGGACCGATACTGTACATCAGATCACTTCACAATACATATTTAAGATTACAGTCAAATGAATTATTTAAACTAAGACAGATAGGACATTATTTGGAATTTAAGATACTGTGAATAAACATTTCACAGCATATGAATCAAAATGCATTAGCAGCCACAACTTAGGTGTGCAAGATTAAACATATAAATATAATGATTGTATGTATACATAGCCATCTGGAGATGTAAGACTTCTGCATATGTTTACTTCCAAATATGCTTCTTAGGAGGTATGTTATTTGTGGGTATTAGGGGCCTGGTGTAAAAATATGTACTTCTCATGATGATGATGATGATGATGATGATGATAATGACGATGACAACAGTAGCAGCAGCACTATCAATGCTCTTTTGATTGGAAGTTTGTATACTGACTTTTTGAGATTATAGTGTATTAATTTGTGTTGTGGCTGTCCTATATAACATCAAGTTATTAATAGCTTTGCATATTTCTTATAACCAGCGAAGAAGCTTGCATTTTGTAGTTAAAAATGCACAATCTTTAGTTGCACACATTTGCAGATATCCAACAAACCACTTACCTCTTCATGTTGCTTCTGCAAAGAGTTGTCCTAATTCTAAACAATAGGAGACTAAATACTAGGAGTCCTTATGGTAAGACATTGTCACTAACACTTTAATGAGTATAATAACTATATCATACTTGGTGGAACCCAAATATATGGCAACAGGTAGTGAGCAACCAGAATAAATAACTGGATGAAGGTGTTGTTTCTGATACACTGGATGTCAGGCAATGATGAGGCAAATGTAGTAGCCAAGGGTAGATATTATGAAATGTCCAGTTATCAGAGCTGAATTATACAGAGAGGGTCTGATTCTGAACTGCTTGCAATGCCGATGCAACTGTAAGTCAGTAATGCCATGATGCTCTCCTCTGGATCAGCTCACCTCATATGTCATCATGGCATGCCCTGTACTTTTCTGTGCATGCCATGTCTCCTGGATCACCATGTGCATGCATTTCCCTGCATCACTTCTGTTCCCAGTGTGACTGTGTGACTAGGCCTAGCACAACATAGGCACAGCCATCTTGACTCTCATCATGCGGTCGCTCCTGCACCTAAAAGCAAAAAGAAGAAAGAAGACTTCTTTGTGGGCACACTCTTGTTTCTATAAATTTCGCTGTCAGTATGAAGATATTAAAATTAAAACTTCACTTTTAATACAATAGCTTAAAATATAAATCTCCTATCACACATGGACATAACATACATATAACACAACAGTGATTAAAAAGGTGATAGGTGGTAGGACTGTAAATCATCCGAAAAAACTAATCCTTAATAATTGGGAAATCCCTGGCAGTAAGAGGCCCCAAAAATGTAGTAAATAATATGGGGACCAAATCTTCAGCACTGGAGATTAATAGGACCGATAGGTAATGGGAGTAACAAAGAACAGATGAAAGAAAAAATGTGAATCTGCTTTCAATGTTAGACTGGAGTTGTTCCTAGATTAACAACCCTACTGCACCGAGTCTTCCCTGGTGGTTACCCACCAGGTACTACCCCGGCCCTCAACTGTTTAGCTTCCAAGATCGGACAAGATTGGGCACAAGCAGTGAGGTATGATAGTAGGTTAAGAGTGTTGGCATGCATCCATCTCCCGAATCATTGATGAGAGTTCAGAAGGAAGTAATAAAAAATGGAGAAGAAGAGGATCTGCTGTTGGTGTTAGATGGTGACCAAATAAACCACCAGTTGGAAAACTGCCATGGGAAACGTCCCCCAAATCACCAATGAGAGTCTTAAAGCAGAAAAGTAGGTGTGCTAAAAATTGGCATTCCTATTCCTGTAACTGATGAATATATAAGCTATATATATATATATATATATATATATATATATATTGGTCTGTGGTTCTGAAAAAAACTGTTGGTAACAATTGTTGCCCTTAAATAAAGACAAAAGTATCCAGACAATGTCATTCTCAAAAAAGCATAATTGTATGAAAAAATAGTATTAGCAGAGAGCAGGTTTGTAAAATAAAGATAATAGTATCACTTGCTCCTGCACCTATCCAGTTCCTGCATACTGTAATTCCACATGATTACTGTTGCCTATCTGCTCCCATGTTAGCCTATTTAAACCCTCCAGTTCACCAATGCATTGCCAGATCAATAAGTCATTACTGATTACCTGGTTCCTGATCTGCAGCTGATCTGAAGTTTTTACATAAGTCCCCTGTGTTCTCACTGCTGCAGGAACTTCTCCTCTCATTGTGCTTCTCACCTGTGGTGCTTCCGCTATTCCAAAACACCAGTGTGCTCTTGTCTGCTTCTTTCATGTTCTACTATAAGCTCCTGGTTCACTACTTATCTGCCAGCTGCATTCATTTTTCTGGTACAAGTACAAGCATTCCTTCTGTGGACATCCTGATATCCTGTTGTAGTTAACCCTTGATATTCCTGCAATCAAGTATCCTAGTTTGCTAGATGTACAAGTCTCACCTGCATTACAAAGTGCTCAATTTAGTTAGATATTTTCATCACAAGTTCATGTATCTCAAGCACAGAAGGTCTACAACTACTGTATATATAAACTCGCCATCAGGGGTACGAGCCGTAGTGTTCTCTTTATCAGTATTCTACCACAGTACTAACCAACAACCTTTGTTTGTGTTTTAGCCAAGGCAGAGTTCAGTCAGACTGTTCCTTTGTTCATCCACCAGCATACGAGTACACCAGTTCATAGCATATCCACCTGAGCTCTGCAACTCCTGTATTTATAACACACCTCCATATTTGTCATCTCAGCTGCTCATTGCAGGTCCCAGCTAATTATCTTTGTTGCATCTTTCTAGCTACTATAGTTCCATTAAGTTCCATTACTCTGGAAACCCTCTCCCTACAAACCTGCATTTGCCTTTAGCCACGTTACACTTTGGTCAGTGTAATCTCCGTGGGGTTTTGGGATCTGGTGGAAAAGGACCCAATAGGTTGCATGGCCAAAAGCATGTGAAACAGGTGTAGGGAGCTCCTTCAAGAAGGGTTTGGAGTACCAAGATGAGAGAGATTGGACAATAATTAGAAAGATCATTTAAATCAGAATTTAGTTTTTCTAGTTATCAATGCATTTTTAAATAATGATAGTAAGATACCAGAAGGTAGAAAAGGATTATAGATTCTGTCACAGGCTAAGAAAAGCAGAGGAGACAGGGACTGACTGATTTTTGAGGGTACAGTATCATAAGGAAAGGAAGTAAAAAAAGGTGCAACTTTGCATGGTTTATCGGTTGACTGGAAAAACAAACAATATGGATCGAATAATGCCGTGGTTCCCAACCGCAGTCCTCAAGTACCCCCAACAGTTCATATTTTCCAGGTCTCCTCACAGGATTGCAAGTGAAATACTTACCTCCACCTGTGGGTCTTTTAAAATGTGTCAATGAGTAATGAATACACCTGTTCAACTGCTAGGTGACCTGGAAAACACAAGCTGTTGGAGGTACTTGAGGACCGAGGTTGGGAACCACTGGAATAATGTATCCATCCAATTAAATAATTGTCCTGAGTTAGTTGATCCTTCAGTGAATGAGTACCAGTAACCTGGTCATATGGTTTGCATACTCCCTTTGTCATAAATGCCAGTTGCAACCAGCCATTTACAGTTATTGGAGAGCCATTTAGTGTTGTAGAAGGCATCACATGATTGATTGTAATGTATCATAAGAAGAGTGTTCATCTCCTTTAAATGACAATGGGATATATGTAGTATTTGTATAGTTTAGTTTTATAGATTACTTTAGCTCCATTTTATTTAAACACCATGAAAGAATTGTTTTGATTTATACTATTAAAATGTATTCACTGTATGAAGCTACATGATTAAAACATTTCATTATAATCAGTTAAATAAACAAAAGATAATGATTTCATTATATCCATCATTACTTCAAGTTCAAAGTCATTCTGTTCTTCTTAAGCTTTCTCTCTGGAATATCTTTAATGGGTGCTTGAAAGCTACTTTGCTTTTTAAACATGGTAAACAAAATATTTAAAATTAACTTTTCAAGTAGTCATGATTAGATGCATTCATTTAGAGTAAACATTGCATTCCCTTGATAATTTTTGGTGTCCTCTGGCCTTCAAATTATGTATTTTACATATGAAAATTATTATCTGGGTGTAAACCTTTCTCTTAGAATATAATAAAGATTAAAATAGTATTCATTTTAAAACAAGAAACATGTTAATGTTTTGTATTATGTTGAAATGGATTTAAACAGAGGTGTCTATTTACTACCAGCGTTCATGGAGCACTCCATTTTGTCTTTTATCATAGGGGGATGTTATCATAGGAGCAATCTGTGATAAGTAATGAACATGAGTCATAAGTGGCAAAAGGAATCCCAACAATATTACAACGTAATAAACACTTAACAATTGGGTTAAGATGTATAAGACATAATTATAATCAATTGGAGAATAGAATCATTCATATAGATCATGAAATTGTAGCAATGTACAGTGATAGATAAATGTTTAGTGTAAAAATTGTCAGTTTATCATTTTTTATATGTTAGTTCTTATTTATCAGTTGATTTATTTTTAGTAGACTCATCCCATGTACATAGCACTGGCAGAAGGTCTATACTATTATGTACAAGGTTTTTTTTTATATAAATTTATGCAATGAGAGGTCTTGTTACCCTATGTATTGAACAACCCTCGTACACTGATTGCTGAATCACTATTGCCAGCAGAAATACCCATTTTAAAGGCAATATGGAATTTTGCACTGTGACAAATTTATCCAACAGTGATAAATACACGATTTATCCAACAGTAATGCATACACATTACCCCTAACTCCTGGGGGAAATAAACAGAGAAATTAATTACATTTAAACTTTTATTCAGGTAAGTTCCTATTCAGTATTTTAATATATTATTTTGCAGCTTTATCAACTTTTATAACTTATTTAGAATGTTTGGCTGTTTTACTTAAAGTTTGAATGAACAATGTTTATTTCTTTATTTGGTATCTATTGATTATTTCTATGCCACTCTTGTTCATCAGAGCAGCTTTGACCACTTCAGCATCTGTTTTTAAATCTTCAACATTGATGACTCATGACTCAAATTAGGCATGGAAAGATTTGAAGTCAACTGTTCAGGTGGAAACAGCACTGTGCCTATGGTCTATAATGATTCCCACATACTTAACAAGTACCTTGTTTAAAAAAAAAAAAATCAATAGCTCTACTTGTACAAAAATAGTACAACACTACTTTAAAATCATCTTTATTCCAAGTTTCTATTCTCATAACATTCTATGATGATGGCATTAACAGACAAGGAACTAACATTTAAAATGGTAATCGCAATTGATGTATAGCAGGCTGGGATTTACACTGACAGTGAATGCCATTTTATATTTTTACCTCCAGCCAACCAGGAAGCCCTCTGCTTCATAAATAAAGTCTGGTACCTCAGATAAGTTAAAGAGATTTGATAAGGATGTTGTTAGTTTTTTTTTATAGAAAGGGGCAATAATGCAGAGAGTCAAGAAGGCTATATAAATTGTAAATATAGACACACACCGGATTACTTACTAAATTGTATTTCAATAGTGCAGTAGTTATTTCATTGTTTCTTATAGTATTAACTAGCAATTATTTGAGCTTACAATTAGTTTTATTATCCTTATTCAGAATGTATAATACTTTTTTTGGGCATGGGAAGATAATTTACTGATTGTCACTCAAATATACTTGTGTTCATAGTAATTAAATATATCTGACACTGCAGTGTTGTACAGCATAAATGTATCTGAGGTCCGAATGTCCATTATCATCAGGCCTTATTTGATCCTCTTCTACAATTGACCCTTACTAAATCTAGTCGACAATATTGGCAACCTTGAATATTAAGTACATCATGTACAATATAGCCTTAAGAAAAGGAATGTAGTGAAACAACTTAGATCTATAAACACTCATGTTTGGCAAAGAACAACTAAGAATAAAATAATAACAACTTGAAAATGTAATTGAAGGAAAAACTATACATATTGAAAGATATCATGACAGTTTTTGGAACCATTTTGAGCAACTGAAATGAATTTGAAAAAAAATAAAAAGCTAGAGTAGACTAAAGCATGATAACTAAGAAATTAGTGTCACCTGTGATACATTCTCAGTGCTCACATGACTTTTATTAGCTAATTTAACATAGCTTTAATGTTGGAAATCCCAGTTACTTTGTCACAATAGTGAAATAAGAGAGCTGCATGAGAGCATCTTCTATTATCACCAAATACAAGACCTCTAAATGGTACATGGCAATCCCCAAAGATCTTGGCTTCCCTATGTCAATAGTGTGCAATGTTTTTAAGAAGTTTGCTAATCATGGTACTGTGAAGAACCTCCATGGATGTGGTAGAAATAGAAAAATGATGATAAAAAGTCTTCCAAGATTGGCAGGAACTGTGGAAAAAACACCACATAGAACAGCTTAAGACCTTAAAGCTGATCTGGGACAATCTGGAGTAATGTACTATATGCCACACACTAAAGTAAGAAGTGCTTTATTGGTGAAGGCCAACAAGGACCCCACTGATGAAAAATTACATAAAAGGGAACAACCCATCTTTAACAAATGTACCTACACAAATCAGCAATTTATTTATAATGTAGATGACAAAATTAAGCTTTTAAGGAGAACACTCTATAAACGGTTAAAATGGTGGAGGATCCATAATGATGTGGAACTGCTTTGCTACCTTTGATGTTAGAGCATTTCTCCATATTGAAGGAATCATGAATCAGAGGAATACTGAATAAAGAATTTTAGAGCAAACTATGCTACCGAGTGTAAGAAAACTAGGTTTGGATCAAAGTCATTGGTCCCCCAGCATGATAAAGACCCCAGACAAACATCCAAAAGCACAAAAGAATAGTTGAAAAGTTAAAAAAAGACTGTTTTAAACTTGTCAGCAATGAGTTGTGATCTCAATCCAACTAAAAATCTTTAAAGAGAGCTGAAATCTGCCATTGGGAAAAGGAATACTGAAAACGTTCAAGTGCTTCAACAAATTGCAATGGAAGAGTGGGAGAAACTAACAACAGACAGGTTCAAGAAGCTTATAGAGGGTTATAAAAAATGTTTGGAGGCACTCATTGGGGGTCATTCCGACTCAATTGCTCACTGCAGTTTGTTGCAGTGCAGTGATCGGGTTGGAACTGCGCATGCGCCGCAGTGCGCTAGCGCATGGCAGCTTTCGTTACCTGGCGATCGCCTCTGAGACAGAGGCGGTCGCTAGGCGGGAGGGGGCTGAACGGCGGCATTAAGCTGCCGTTTAGGGGGAGCGGTCCGGTCAATGCAGGAGTGGCCAGACCATTGGGGGGGCGGGGCACAGCGGCTGTGTGACGTCTCACGCAGCCGCTGTGGCCAGTGGGAGCGACAAGCAACTCCAGGCCAGCCGCAGGAGATGCACTGGCAGGGAGTTACTCCTTCAATACAAAGGCATCGCTTCTGTGCAATGCTTTTGTATTTGTGCGGGGGGGGGGGGGGCGGCACTGACATGCGGGGCGGGCTAGCCCTGTGCTGGTCGTCCCCCCGCATGTCTGAGTTTACGATCGTAGCTGTGCTAAATTTAGCACAGCTACGATCAACTCGGAATGACCCCCATTGTTGCCAAAGAGCATGTTTGCAAATATTAAGGGAGGGTGTAATACCCCAGTATAACAAGCATGTGCATTAAAGTATGTGGTACAGGTCATAGATACTGTGCCTTCCTTAGACAGACACAAAGAAATGCAGACAGGGCATTGCATAAAAGAAAAAATGGTTTACTCCATAAGCCAGAAAAGCAACTGGATACAGTGGGGAAGGAAAATAATTCATTCAAGTAACTTAACCACTTACTGTAACTGACAATTTTCTCCCCAAAAAAAACGCTCAGAAGTAATTGGGGTTTTTTATGAGTGAATTAGGTGAAGAACATGAATTTAACCCTATCCAAAATGATTTTAGTAAAAAAATTTTTTTTTTAAATATTTCCTCCCAAAACATCGGAACATCAATATAGAACATTGCAAACATTGGAACATCGGAAACATGGTGACCATCATGACTTTCATTTTGAAAGCTGGGACAGCATCCAGGTACACAGGGGAGGGCTTGGGGGGTTAATTTACACTTCCCCAGCAGCTGCTATTGTCTGCCATGCTGACTGATCAGCAGTGATTGGTAGCACAACAATCAGCAGGGGAGAGCACATGTAGGCAGAGGGACCTTCCAGTCCCTTTGACAGCAGCAGCGGAGGGAAGTTTCCCTTCCCTGTCGCTGCTAACACTGTTTATCTGACTGGTCGCATACTGTGCGACCAGGTCAGATAAAGCACTTGCATACATGGTCGCATCTGATGCCACAATGCCAGACAAGTGGTTAAACACAATCTTAAAATTCACAGCCACTAAAGTATACATTTTAAGATCATCACATAAATGGCAATATAACTAAATTTGAGCTTAATACTGAGTTACTCAATATATTATTTATCAAACTATGCAAACAGTATTTAAGACCCAATTAACCCATGCATGTTCCCTCAGATATAGGAAAATCAGCATAGGAAGGAATACAGGGGTCTGTGTACTATGCCTTGTGGCAAGATGTAATGGAGTCCAAAATCCCCGGAGGTGATGGGTTGCTGACTGATCTCGGATGTTTTTTTTTAAAGGGAAAATCACTAAGAAGGCATGGTTTGAAAAATGATATTTAGGAGCTAGTTGGTTCTTTATCTCTATTCACTGTATCTCTCTCAGAGGCTAAGTAATAAAACCCCAAACTTTAAATTCTCCTGTATTTGACAATTGCTGTGCGCTGTCTTGACTGAGGACATAATCAGGATCATGATTGGACACTGTGCAGTTCTTAATATGACTCTGTGTCACTTCTGTTGCTATTTCCCTTCTGTGTCCCTGCCATCTGCTTACTCTCTCTGCTGCTAATCAGCTCCTTTGGATTTCAGTATCATCTGTATGCAGATGATACTCAAATCTATCTCTCCTCCCCAGATTTGTCACCATCTGTATTGGTCCGTGTCACTGAATGCCTATCTTCTGCTTCATTGGATGTCATCTCGCCACCTCAAACTTAATATTTCCAATACAGAGTTAATTATATTTTCACTGGCCAATAGTAGTTACCATCCTAATATCTCTATCACTGTTGAGAACTGAACAATCAATCCTACCCCACAAGCTCACTGCCTGGGTGTCATACTTAACCCAGAATTATCCTTTGTTCCCCACATTCAATCTGTCTCAAAATCATGATACATGCATCTAAAAAACATTTCCAAAATAAGACCATACCTTACAAAAGACACTGCAAGAACTCTAATCCATGCTCTCATTATCTGCCGCATTGATTATTGCAGTAGTCTTCTTACTGGTCTTCCCAAAAATAGACTATCAACACTACAATCCATCCTGAATGCAGCTAGGAGGCTAATCTTCCTTGCAAGATGTTCATTGGCTGCAGATCCACTCTGGGGGTCATTCCGAGTTGATCGCTAGCTGCCGTTGTTCGCAGCGCAGCGATCAGGCTAAAAATGGGCATTTCTGTGCATGCATATGGGCCGCAATGCGCTCATGCGTCGTACGGGAACAAAGCCCGTTGTGGTTGTGCACAGGTTGTAGCGAAGTTTTCAGTCACACTGACGGCCGCAAGAAGATTAACAGGAAGGGGGCATTTCTGGGTGTCTACTGACCGTTTTCAGGGAGTGTTTGCAAAAATGCAGGCGTGTCTGAAAAATCGCAGGAGTGGCTGGGCGTTCGCTGGGCGGGTGTATGATGTCAAATCCAGACAAGAATAGGCTGAAGTGATCGCAAGCACTGAGTAGGTTCAGAGCTACTCTGAAACTGCACAAACTTTTTTCGCAGAGCTCGGCTGCACATGTGTTTGCACTTCTGCTAAGCTAAAATACACTCCCCAGTGGGTGGAGGCACAGCGTTTGCACGGCTGCTAAAAACTGCTAGCGAGCGATCAACTCGGAATGACCACCTCTGTCAGTCCCTCCATTGGTTACCTGTATTCTATCGTATTCAATATGAAATACTTTTACTCACACACTAGGCCATTAACCAAACTACTCTAATGTACATCTCTTCGCTTATCTCAAAATATCTCTCAACCCTACCTCTCCACTCTTCACAAGATCTACGTCTATCATCCACACTCATTACTTGCTCCCATGCACAATTGCAGAACTTTATTCAGGCTGCACCCACTCCGTGGAATGCCCTACCACTCACAATAAGACTCTCCTCTAGTCCCCAAAAATTCAAGTGTTCCCTGAAAACTCACCTCTTTAGGCTAGCTTATCACATTCAGAACCGCTCACTTAACCTTCATAAGTTTTCCTATCTGATTATATCTCTACTGTACAGTCCGCACATATCCTCTACATATTTTCTCTTTCTTCACTTTCCCTTCCTTTTGACCACAGTTCATCATTGCTGTGATGTGATATCATGCAGCCCACCTAGAACCTTTGCAATCCGGTGGACAAATATACAATAGATAGTGCCTATCCTTGTGTGTCAATGTCTATTTCCACATAGAATGTAAGCTTGTGAGCAGGGCCTTCCTACCTCTATGATATAATCCAGTTCTGTTTTATCATTTTGTCCAATTGTAAAGCACAACAGAATTTGCTGCGCTATATAAGAAACTGTTAATAAATAAATAATAAATAAAGGTCAGCTTTTCCTATACATCACATTGGTAGAACTTAGTGTACAGTCCACTGAGGTTTTAGGTACAGCAAATGTCTGTTTGTAGGTTTCATCACTTATATTTTTTTAATGAGCACTGGAGTTCCTGGAGATCCCAGCAGATCTCTTACTGCTAAAGTGTAGTATAGCTCTGAACAGTCTGCTCTAGTCAAGGTGCCCTGCACATGTTAATTACTCGTCTGGATCACAGTTACTTTTGAAAAGTTTTGGACCAAGCTATTTACAGAAATATTATCTGAGCGTGACTGTGAGTGTGGTCTGCTCAGGGATGGAACTTCCAGAGACAATAGAGTCAGTTGCTGCTGGGCGCCAAGACTGAAGTGGGCACCTGTCCTCCATTGTCCTCTGTTCTATTCAAGTGCAAGCCCTACATGACTGAGGATTGGGTAAGTGGGTGTGCCAGGAGGAACTTGCCAGCATGCTAGCTAAGTCTCTCTACACATGTTACATCTGACCTATCTGCAGTGCAACATGGTTTTGCCCAGTTTCTTGCTTTTTTACTTTACATACAAACATAAATAAGGTCCTATGTCTCTGACGTGCTGACATATAGGACACATGCTCGGTGCTTAAAATATTGGCTAACTGTGCATCATATACACTACGTCTGACTCAGTATGTGACACAAGTTACATTTTCACTAATATTAACCCTGCACTAGTACACTTTATTTATGACAGGCCACATAAAGATCTAAACATACTGGTTTTGCTGACTCTAATACAAACTAAATGTATTTCCGTAGGACCTCAGTTAACATTCATTTGGGACTATAAAATATTTTAAAATAATCGAAGTATAGTATGTATCTCATTGATGTAAGTGCAGCCCCCAAATAACTGAAATTCTTTTACGTGCTGGCTTTTCAATTATCAATCAATTTACTGACTCACTTGCTAGCTATGGCCGTCATTCAGTAGCTATCACTACTGCTGCATGAATGCAGATGGCCGCATTAAGGATATGGCAGTGTGCATGTGCGAGGAATCACAATGGCGATAGACCATTGTTGGGAAGTGGTCCGGCCAATGCAGGTGGGGCCTGACCATTTTCTGGGTGGCCACGTGACATCACACACTGCTGCAGTGACATGATAAATGGTGACAGACCCCTCATACGCAGCCTAGCTGTGTCTGCAGGGCGTCATCCTTAACTCCGGCCTCAGCAATGCAATCATAATTATTTTCCAATCGCATCGCTGGCCACTGATTAGCATGCTGGGTGGCCTTGCCCTGCATGGGGCGGCCTTCAGCATGCTATAGAAGCAGATGCAGATTGTGCTTTTAAGTGGAATCTGCAACTTATACTGAATAGGGTCCTATATCAACAAATAGGTGGTTAGCAACCTGTGCCTGAGAGTAAGTGAAAAAATGATAGTGCTCATATAGAATATATATAAAAAAACTTTACTTGGATGTTCTAAAAAATCTAACAATATTGTTCTCATTGTGCTATCTGAAAGATAATTGTCTGTATAAAAAACAAAACATAAAAAACAGGAATAAGAAGGGCAAAAGAACGGGGAATTGGGGAACAATGCAAAGAGAGGCAGTACTGATTTAATCTAAGTGCAATGTATTGAAGATAGTCTCTGTCCATTAGAGGGTGGCGTCCCACCTCTCTGTGCTGGAATTTTATTAGGTTAAAATGAGTTCCAAATATAGTCCCCCAAAAAAAAATCTTTGTATTGTAAGTCCAGTATCTAATTTGTGTGGGAGATGGTTGTCTACATAAATCATACAGGGTTGATGGGTATATTCCACATTGTTTAGTGTTGGTCTAGGCGGGGGCACTAGCGGCAATGGTGCAAATAAATTACTCCGGACACACTATTCATCACCAGGGTCCAGGATAGGACAGGGTGATGTTCTGCCACAAGCTTCCTCCTGATCCCAAGAGACCCTGGTTTTCAGTAATAGTCTTAGGTGAGGGGAAGGTAGCACCAACTTTTATACATGTGTATGGCTGTACACTGGGCCCAACCCATCTCCTTACAGAGTCTTACCTGTCTTTCACACTGCCGTGTCCCAATGTCCACCAGCTTCTGTTCCCTGGATCAACTTCTCTTGATACTGTGTTCCTTGATGGTTTCCGGGTACGGGCTCCTGCTCATGTGGTCCCGTGGTTACGTGATCGCTGCTGCTGTGGCTGCTGCGGCTCCATTCTCCTCTTACACACTGATGTTAAAGATAGAGCCTGTAAGGGGGTTTAGTTAGATGGAGCTCTGTAGAATATTCCAGGGCCGTAACTATTTGTGGGCAGACGGTGCATTGCCCACAGTGCATTTGATCTGTGGGTGCAACCGTCTGTATCCACACCTGGTTACCGCCCTGTGGAGTGCTATCACTCCTCTTTCTATGTACAGTACCAGCTTGTGTGTCATTGCTGCAATGTTCGGAGCCAGGGTCTTTAGAGCTGCCTGCGCACTGATTCCCTGCACTGAAGTGCTGGCTGGGACTAGAGCGGGTACTGCCGAAGCCAGGGTCTTTACATGTGTCTGCTTTCCCCGCCAGCGCTGAACTGCAGGGACCGTAGCGACAACTGTCAGTAAGCCGAAGCTGGAGGCTGTACATTTGCCGGATCTTGAACTGCAGGGACTGGAGCAGCTTTGCAGATGCTGGCTCCCCACACTGAATTGCAGAAGCCCCTATGGTTACTACGGAAGCTAGGGCAGCTGTACACCAAACAACAGGCAGCCCTAGGATGTCTGTGTGTTCCTGGACTACCATGGTCTCCACCGTAGACATAACTTCCAGAGATCTACATTCTGTGGTCAGCGGAGGACTCATCTTCTGTGCACTTGAGCAGCCATTTAAAAGCAGGCCAAAAAACAAGAGCTGGATTCTCTGATTAAGGTGATAATCACACATCTTATTTTTTTCCCTGCTCTAGATAACCACTTACTTATACCACCCCCCGCCTAATGTGTAAAAAAGGGACTCTACCTTCCTCATGTGTTACAGGAAACTCTTTCACCGTAATGTGTGACATCGGACTCTACCTGCTGTACTGTGTAAAAGGGGACTCTACCTGCCATACTGTGTAAAAGGGAGTTCTACCTGCCATAATGCGTAAAAGATGACAATACCTGCTGTAATGTGTAAAAGGGAGCTCTACCTGATATAGGCCCTCATTCCGAGTTGTTTGCTCGGTAATTTTCTTCGCATCGCTGCGATTTTCCGCTAATTGCGCATGCGCAATGTTCGCACTGCGACTGCGTCAAGTAAATTTGCTATGCAGTTAGGTATTTTACTCACGGCATTACGAGGTTTTTTCTTCGTTCTGGTGATCGTAATGTGATTGACAGGAAGTGAGTGTTTCTGGGCGGAAACTGGCCGTTTTATGGGTGTGTGTGAAAAAACGCTGCCGTTTCTGGGAAAAACGCGGGAGTGTCTGAAGAAACGGGGGAGTGTCTGGGCGAACGCTGGGAGTGTTTGTGATGTCAAACCAGGAACGAAACTGACTGAACTGATCGCAGTTGCTGAGTAAGTCTGGAGCTACTCAGAAACTGCTAAGAAGTGTCTATTCGCAATTCTGCTAATCTTTCGTTCGCAATTTTACTATGCTAAGATTCACTCCCAGTAGGCGGCGGCTTAGCGTGTGCAAAGCTGCTAAAAGCAGCTTGCGAGCGAACAACTCGGAATGACCACCATAGTGTATAAAAGTGGACTCTGCCTGCTGTAGTATGTAAAAGGGGACTCTGCCTGCCAAACTGTGTAAAAGGGAGCTCTGCTTGTCATACTGTTAAAAAGGGGACTCTGCCTGCTGTACTGTGTAAAAGGGGGCTCTACCTGGAGTAATGTGTAAAATGGGGCCCTACCTGACGTAATGTGTAAAAGAGGCTATACCTGGTGTAATGTGTGTAAGTGGCAATACCGTGCAGCATAATTTGAATAAAGGAGACTTCTGTACAGTGTAATATGAATTGGTATTATGTTGAGGCCACACCCCTTCCCCATTAAGCCTATATTTTTGATGCATGCCTATAGTGCGCACTGGCTCTGTTTTGAAAATAGGGAGGTGCCGCTGCTGTTTCAAGCACACAGCGCTAAAATGTCTATTTATGGCACTGGAATATTCAGTATGTTTAAGTGCATGGAATTTGTTCTCCTACGTATATCGACCCTGTAGGATCTTTCCCAGGGAGTCTTGAGTCGCCATCTTAGGTCTGGGCATTTTATGCCCTGACTGTGTGACATCATTGTGGGTGTGAATGGTCTTCTAAGGGGTCTGAATGGTTGGGGGAGGGACTGATCTTTTTCTTTGATAATATCTATATCAAGGCAACTTTCTGGCTTATGGGTCTATAAAAATTGTATATAAATAAAGTTAGACATATGTCTACATGTGTTCAAAGATAACAATAATAAAAAATATCAATAAGAAAAAAAGAAAAAATCAAACTAGACATGAAGTAAAATAAATGCATTAATACATAAATGAAAATACCTATAATAATAAAAATAAAAGTAGAATGATAATAAAAATAAATAAAAATAAAAACAATGATAATAATAGTAATAATAATAATAAAATAAGTGCATAATCCCCATTTTTTGACACAGTACAGTAGATATAACAGAAGATTGGAGAAAATATTATACAGACACTGGCACATCCTTTTAGTGGACAAAGTTCTCACAGACATACTATGGGAGAAATCAAAAGTAGTTTACAGAAAAGCACCAGACTTAAAATCACAATTAACAAACAGTCACCTCAGAAAGAAAGAAGACATACAAAAAACCCTCACAGGTCAGAAACTTAACAATGGTTTTTACCATTGCGGCACATGCCAGAATTCCAGAACTGAAGCAGCATCAACCAAAAAGGCTGTGAGTTTCACATCAAGCAAGATACAAAAATCCTACAAAATAAAAGAATACATTTCATGTCACAGTAAGGGGATAATTTACCTCATAGAATGTCCATGTCATTTACAATATGTGGGGAGGACCATAAGAACATTAAAAATATGGATTTCGGAACACATGAGAAATATGAGAAAGGGCCTAGAGACACACAGCCTGTCAAACCATTTTAAGGAAAACCACGATCAGAACCCTTCTAGGATGAAGTTCCTAAGCATCAAATATTACAACAGAATTGGAGGGGAGGAGATTTCATAAAGCAATTAAACAAATAAGTAACTCAAGTGGATATTCACATTAAAAACTCTGAAACCATATGGTCTAAATGCAGGCAATGAAGTAAGGTCAGTTATCACAAGATAGGATGGAATTATATAATAACTTATATACATCTGCAGTGACCTCTTGATCTATCATTTTGGACCATAAGCTGCCACAAGCAGGCACATATATTTTATTTACATATCTGGTCAAATCTTATCAAATCACAGAGAAGGAAGTTTATGCACTTATTTATTATTATTATTATTATTAGTAGTAGTAGTAGTAGTAGTAGTAGTAGTAGTAGTAGTAGTATTATTATTATTATCATCATCATTGGTTTTATTTTTATTTATTTTTATTTTCACTTTCATTCTACTTTTATTTTTATTATTATATGTATTTTCATTTATTTATTATTGCATTTATTTTACTTTGTGTCTAGTTTGATTTTTTCTTTTTTACTTATTGATATTTTTTCTTTTTGTTATTTTTTAACACATGTAGACATATGTCTATGACTTTATTTATATACAATTTTTATAAACCCATAAGCCAGAAAGTCACCTTGATATAGATATTATAAAAGAAAAAGATCAGTCCCTTCACCAACCATTCAGACACCTTAGAAGACCATTCATGTCCACAATGTTGTCACAGTCAGGGCATAAAATGCCCAGACCTAAGCTGGCGACTCAAGACTCCCTGAGGAAGACCCAACAGGGTCGATGTGCGTAGGAAAACAAATTCCATGCACTTAAACATATTGCATATTCTACAGAGCTCCATCTAAATAAACCCCCTTACAGGCTCTATCTTTAACATCAGTGTGTAAGAGAAGAATGGAGCCACAGCAGCTACAGCAGCAGTCATCATGTGACCACAGGACCACATTAGCAGGAGCCCATACCCGGAAACCATCAAGGAACACAGCAGCCAGAAAAGTTGATCAAGAGAACAGAAGCTGGCGGACATTGGGACATGGCAGTGGAAGACAGGTAAGACTCCGTAAGGAGAGGGGTTGGGCCTGGTGGGCAGCATTACACAGGTATCAAAGTTGGTGCTACCTTCCCCTCACCTAAGACTATCACTGACCTCCAGGGTCTCTGGGGATCATGAGGATGCTTGTGGCAGAACGTCACCCTGACCTATTCTGGACCCTGGTGAGGAATAATGTATCCAGAGTAATTTATTTGCACCATTGACACTAGTCCTCCCACCTAGACAAACACAGGGGTACCCCTAAACAATGTGGAATATACCCATCAACCCTGTATGATTTATGTGGACAATCATCTCCCACACAAATTAGATACTGGACTTACAAAGACTTTTTTTAGTTCTTTTTTTCAGAAATATATTTGGATCTTATTTTAACCTAATCAAATTCCAGCACAAGAGGTGGGATGACACCCTCTAATGGACAGAGACTATCTTCAATACATTGCACTTAGATTATATCAGTACTGCCTCTCTTGGCATTTTTTCCCCAATTCCCCATTCTTTTGCCCGTCTTATTCCTGTTTTTTACTTTTTGTTTTTCATACAGCCAATTATCTTTCAGATGGCACATTATAAACAATATTGATATTTTTTTTAGAACAACCAAGTAAAGTTTTTTCTATACTATATGAGCACTATCATTTATTCACTTACTCTCAGGCGCAGGTTGCTAACCCCCTATTTCTTGATATGTATCCTTAGGGAGATAATTGAGGTAGCCTCCCTTTTGGAATCTCGCTGCCCACAATATTATACCCCTATAGGTGAGCACGAAGTGAAACAGTTCATTCACATTAGGGTCCAATATCGTTTTTACTGAGTAACCCTTGTCTATTTTTTTATCATTTCTTCTCAAGCATTAAACATTTCCAGAACTTCTGGAAAAAGTTTTACAAAATAAAAAAAAAATGTATTTTATCTGATCTGTTGATGAAAGAATATACAACCAAGAATTGATAATGTTTTAAATACCTATTCTACAACTCTACTACAGTATATGGGGGTGAATACATTTAAATCCTAATAACATAGAACAAAATCAATTGAGTTACTACTTGAGTTGGCAGATTGCAATATCAGTAGATTTAAGTAAAAATGTAATTTCGATCTGTGTGACATACTTTTATTTGTAATTCTTGAGCAGCCACTTCATGTCCTATACCAGAGGTTCTCAAACTCGGTCCTCAGGACTCCACATGGTCCATGTTTCTCAGGTCCCCTGTAGATTTTTAAAATGTGACAGTTGGTGATACACAGTGCAGCTGCTGGGTGACATGGAAAACGTGAACCATGTGGAGTCCTGAGGACCGAGTTTGAGAACCACTGTCCTATACCATATACTGTATAATGAGTTCAGGTACATTCATCAAATAGTTGTAGGTGGTTCCAGCTTCTGTCTGTAGCAGGATTGCAGTGAGATTTGTTCTGACACCAAAAGTAAAAGAATATTGGGTGGCACTGCTGCTACTCCCTGAAGATTCCCAGTACTTGGCTCTCTTTCTACTGTTACAAATCACAGAGAAGCCAGAGAGAAGAATAATAAAAGTGGATGAGCTGGTAAGTATGAAGGAGGAGTTATTGGCTGTGACAAGGTGAATGGAATGGGGCCCTACACATTGAGTCTGGGATGCAAACTGTGCAGTTACAACACTTCACATATTCACAGAAAACATTCATTATGTAATTGTTTTATGTAGAAGCAGATATTAATTGACATTAATTTACCAAAGTAACAATTAAAAATATTTTACTTCCCAAGAGACTTGCTCATAACTAAGGCCACTGAGAACTGGGATGGGTCACAATTGTGGGTGAGGGTGTGGACAAGTGGGTTGTCTATGGCACATCTAGTGCTATGTAAGCTAGTTAGCTGCAAATAAAGGCCAATGCTGAAGGGGACCTGTTCACACCATTTTGGGGGCATGGCTATGCATCCCCTGTAAGAACAGGTCCCTATAGAGAGACCCAGGCCTGGTTACTTGGTACCTGCCTGCTGCCCCTCTTCGTGTACCTGCTGCCATTCCCTTCCTTATGCTTCTGCTACTGCAATCTTCTCACATAACTATTTAGTTTTTCTTTATAGTATAGTATGTTCCTCCACTCCATCTTGCTTTTCTATCTTGTATTGTTAACTCAAGGAATCCTCTTTATCAGGACTTATTTACCCTTCCTAACTCCCTGTGTTCTCTTCTTCACACTTTCTCTCCTATCCCATTACTTCTCCTTTAGCTTCATAAAACTACCCCTTCTATTAGTTACTTGCTGTGTCATGTTCACTTCTTTTGCTCTTTTATCTTTTTTTCTCCTTTTTCTGCTTACTCTCATTCTTAGCTGTATACAATCTCTCCTGTCTGATGTTGAGCTTGTTCCTAACAGCTGATTAACAGACTTAGGGGGTATATATGCTAAGCCTTAGAGAGAGATAAAGAACCAACCAACCAATTCCTAACTATCATTATTTCAAACCCATCATGAAACATAATAGTTAGGAGCTGATTGGCT
Source organism: Pseudophryne corroboree (assembly GCF_028390025.1). NCBI lineage: Eukaryota > Metazoa > Chordata > Amphibia > Anura > Myobatrachidae > Pseudophryne > Pseudophryne corroboree. Next base: position 321,521,287 of record NC_086451.1, read on the forward strand.
GGTACTTTATTTATGTCCTCTTTATCTCTCTCCAGTGCTTTGTACATAGACCCTTAAGTTTTTTATATGCTAAGCCTTGGAGAGAGATAAAGTGGAGAGAGATAATGTACCAGCCAATCAGCTCCTAACTTTCCTATCTCTCTCTCTCACATGATATGTCCTTGAATGGAAAAATGTTTAGCAATGGGTGGTGTGCTGTTTTCCTTAACCAGTGCCTTCTTAATAGATGATCAGTGCATGACTATTCTTTCAGCATGTGTACCATTTTGACAACATAGAGGCATTTGCCTGGACATATGATGACATATACAATGAATTTAGTCTAGCAATTCATGCAGTATTTTAGATGATGTAGCTGTGCTATCAATGGGTACTAAAAGCTGCTACCAGTACGAATAAAGCTGCAAATGACACAGTATGAGCACTTGTAAGATCCTTTGGTGGCCTTTAACCAGCTTCTAACCTGAGCAACTCTTAGGTTAATGTCAGATTAAGTGATTTGCTGTTAAAAATTGTTACTGCGTTTATAGCAGAATAACAGAACATCATCTCAGGCTTCACCAATAATAGGATTTGTCCCGATAATGTGCCAATGACATTGTATAGCTTATCTCAAAGAACCTAATGTAATGGAATAGGTACTGCTGTATGTCATGCAACCTATCTTCATTTTTCACATGAGGAATTAACAAATCATCTCTCTTAATTTTAAGGCACCTTGCTTTAGGGTCATCCACTTCTTTGGGATTAGAACCCTGATCCAAAAATGTCTAGCCCATATTATCCAAAGCTCTTTTCAATTCCAACAGGTCATACATAATTCTCACTGCTCAAATTATGTGAGCATGGAAGACCTTATTTAAGTGGTTGGGGGTGAAAACTAAATGCCATAAGTAGACTGTTTTTTATCAGTTGGTTAAATAAACAAAGTAGTGATGAATTTTCCATCAGTACATGAAATTGATACATCTAAAAATTGTATCATGCTCCCACTAAAGTACAAGTGAACCTAATGGACCCAGGTATAGAATTGAGGGATTTCACGCAAATCCTTATAAATGTTCTATGTCCCTGTCCACACATAGATCATCTATGTAGCACATATAAATTGCCACAAAATGTGAAAATGTAGGATTTACCATAATATTTACTTCTACTTAATTAAACTTGTTTAAATTGGCATACAATGGGGTCATATTAGATTCCATTGCAGTGCCTATAAACTGTAAAAAAAAGAATTATCAAATAGGAAATAATTCTTGTGCAAAATAAGATCAATCAGTAATAGTACAAATTTCAAAGGTGGACCCTTATAGTGTGGACTGGATTTGATAATGCGGTGGAATGACTGAATGTCAAGTGTTACCAACAGACAACCAGCAGGAGGCAAGCTAAATTATGTTAATTTATTCAGGAAGTCCTTTGTACCACTGATTGCAAGTAAAAATTTACATACTGAAATATAGATTGAAATAGTGACCCCATAGCTGAGATAATTGGTCTACCTGGAGATGCTGTCATAGACTTATGTATTTTAGGCAATATGTACAGTAAGGGTATTTTAGGGAATTCCTATGTAAGAAATTTCATGGTATGTATCTCAATCCAGCCATTGGTAAAACCTATCTGTATGATCAGCTCATTTTCTTTCATATATTTAGTTTTGGATCAAACAGTAATTTCTTGCAACAAATCATATCTGACAACTGTCTAAAAACTTCCCTAATGTAATCAATCCGATTCAAGATCACAATCCTGCTGCTTTTTATAGTGGGTTGGATTATTATATCAGAAATTTCCTTCATGAATGTATCGCCACAATCCCCTCACAAGTAACATTAGAATGATACATTTTAGCTTTATGTATGTGAGGAATTATATCACTTTTTACCAACCTCAAAAATGTTCCAATGGAGGAGTTATTAGAGGGTGTATCAAAGGTTTTGTGTTTTTTAAAGTGAACAGCACTCTTGGGGATAGTTTAATTTAGAAAATAAATCCTTAAGGCGTAGTTCTCTGTGAAATCTATATAATTTTATTTCACAGACAAAGGGTTTCTGCTTGAAGGTCTGCACTTATGATAATGCCTTATTCAATGCAGACAATTCAGATGCAGTGGGAGTGTTTAATCAGATAGATTGTGTTTAATCAGATGCTGATGCTGTGTTTAATCAGATAGATTAAACACAGCTATTTCGTCACTCCCTTTGGGCCCTTTCCTTTTTAATTTCCTGTGTTTGACACCCCCTCTTCTACAAGGTTTTCTCCTTTTATTCTGCTGCTTGTGTATCAGGTTTCCTTCTACTATAAAACCCACCTCTCCATGGGCATCTATTGGTTTGGCCCTTGAGCCAAGGGTACATTTCCTTATAAACTTCTTTAACCTTTATGTACTTGCTTTTTTTTTTAACCGCTAGCAGATCTGTTTTAAATTCAGAAACAGATTCACGTAATTTGGCAAGTCAATCACTGTTGGTGTCTGATTTCAACATTTTAATACCATTTGTCCATTAGACGCCTTGAGGTTTCATACTAGGGCTTGATATTGTAATATATCCACAATTTTGCCATGGGCAACCTTAAGCAAACTCTCTTTACACATCCAGGAGCAATTTGTCCCTGAAGAATGTTTTTTAACCAGCCGGCAGGCAGATCAGAAGCTGTGACAAATGACACACTAGTCGATACGAACAATATGCCAGTCTGATCCACCAGAATGGATGACATATCGCCTACTGCGTAGCCAGCTTGAATAAATTAACACATGAAAAATTGTGTTGGCTTTTTTTTTTGGAATAGGTGGATTCATTTTATAGTATATATTGGCTATAATATATATTAACCTCTCCACTAGCATTGTTCTTTGTGGTAGAATAGACAAATTGGTTAAATTTCATGTTATACTCCTAATTAATGCAGAGACTGGGGATGTACAATTTTTTACTTTAAACACCCAATAAAAATATCCACTTTCAATCAGACCTTCATGGAATTTAAGAGATCCAATATACTTAAGATCCTTGGGTTATTTTGAACTAGTATGTTTTCCTACAGTACCTCAGTAACTGTTGCTGGATACTGTAATGATTCTTCCCATGAGCAAAAGACAAGTTTGCTGTAATCTATTGTAAGCAAAAGTGAGATATTCTTGGGAAATAGGTTTGCCACCTAGCATCATATCCTACTCTAAAGTTATTACTTGGTCTGTTGTTTCCTCTGGGAAAAAAAATCATACTAATGTTATTGTATTTTATGATGTCTTTGCTAGGTGCAGAAAGGGGCAAGAAGATGCCTCAGACCAGTGTACCTAAGGAGACATAATGAAGTTCCATTTTGCAGTGCAGCATAAGCAACAAGGCTGGAGTGTTCTAGGAAAGTTTCTAGTTCTCTACATTGTTATTTTCATCATAGTTCCCAGTATTAGTTCCAGAGATAGTTAATTTTTGTTTTTTAGGTTATAGATTCCTGCAAACTTTTATTTCCTGCACCCACTGACCCATTGAAGCAGAAACAAACCTTACACACACAAATAATCATCAAATACCTGTATCTTGTTTCTCAACCTGCACCTTCTCGAGGCTGCTGGTGACAAATCATCAAATGCTGGCCCCATGAAGTACTCACAATCTGTTCATTTGTTCCACATAAAATCATGTTACTCTCCTTGAATTTATAATCCCTTCAATCCTATCAACTCTTTGCTCTCTTTCTAGTATGAATGCTGTAAAGCAAGACATGTTTGTAACAAATTCACATGCATCCATGATTTATATATATATATTTTTCTATATTTTGGAGATACCCAAACTTTATGGCTGTGTTCTGCAGATTAAGTGAAAAGTTTCTGTGTATGAGTTGTGCACAAATACACATCCTGTTTACATTGGAAGAACTGTCTGGATTGGGGTTGAACCAAGACAAATCTTTATACCCTTTAAAATAATTTTTTAAATACTGCCAATACAGAATGGGAAACTGCTATGTCACAATCCTGACTTTCTTCACTGATGGCCTAAGTAACTTGTCTTGTGACTTACCTCTGCCACCTGTCCTGCAGGGCAGTAATTCCTGCTTGTCCTTGTTTGAAAACAGATGCATGGCTGTTGTCATGTTGGATCATGTCAGCTGACTGCATTCCTCCAGTTAGAATGCTCCTTGCATCAGCTGACACCAGCAACCATAGACCTGCAACACCTGTCTAATACTGCTTTTATACATAAATCCGGAGTCAAACCTGGGATTTGTTTACGGCTCCTTACCTTGGCTGAGACCCCTTTCAGACAGGCTTCCTGATCTGGCAATATGCCGGGTTGGAGACATCACCACTGACATGAGTGGAGACAGTGCTTGGAGATTAAATAATCTCCAAGTGCCGTCTCTTCCAATTCAGTGAAAAGGTGCTGGGTCGCATTTACCCAGGTTACCCGTTTACTTTCAAATGCAATCCAGATCCTTCCCGGGACCAACCCTGCAAGCTAGCTGATTTGGATTCTCAGGTCACTGGACCCGGGTAAACCCTTTTACACCGAGCTGTGACCCAGATTAACCTGGGTCAAAAGCTTGGTGTAAAAGGGGTATAAGACTATCTGGTCATTTATTTAGGACAAGAGCAACAAGTCTCATTCTTAAGTATAAACCTGCTTTCCAAGCTCTTGCTTGCAGTAAGCTATATTGCTGTTCTTATCTCCAGAGTATATTAGGCTACAGACTCCTGTTTCCACAGGTTCCTGCATTGCTGAATCCCTTGTCTGTGTAAACTGCTAATCATTGTCTTCAGAGATCTTCTCAAATTACCTCTGCATTTTTATACTGCCTTCAGCCATAGGGCCTAATTCAGGCCTGATCGTAGATGTGCTAATTTTAGCACGTCTACAATCAGCTTCCCTGAAATGCGGGGAGACGCCCAGCACAGGGCTTGTGCTCCCCACATGTAAGGCCCTACCCCGCTGCACAAGTATAAAAGCATCGCACAGCGGTGATGCTTTTGTACTTGAAAAGTAGCTCCCTACCAGCACAGCTCCTGCGCGCTGGCAGGGAGCTACTCGTCACTGTCCAGGTCACAGTGGCTGTGTGTGATGTCATGCAGCCATCGCTGTCCGCCCCCCCCCCCCCCCCCCACAGTCTAGGCACGTCTCCGTTACTTGGACTGCGCCCCTAAAACGGGGGCCAAAAGCAGCCCGCCCGCCCCCTCCCACCCAGCGACCGCCTCTGCCTGTCAATCAAGCATAGGCGATCGCAAGGCTGAGACGGCATTCGCCGGCACCCTGCGACTTATGTGCAGTTCAGACCTGATCGGCTGCTGTGCAAAAATCGCACAGCAACGATCATGTCTGAATTAGGCCTATAGTTCCCTGACTTCAAAAAACTGCTGTGCATGCAAAGCTTCTAGACACAATTCAGCAAAAGCCTGAATTTCTGATTGCTGGGCCTCCCTCTAAGCTCATTATCAACCTATGAGTCCATCTGTGTCCTACTAGCAAGTGCTGGTGCAGTGCATTCACTAATCTGCTGCAGATGTCCTTATTCCTGGTGTGCTGTTAACCCCTGAATCCCTTGCCAACAGTCATAAGAATCAGTGAGCATATTACCTCTAAAGCCAGCCTTAAAATCTGCAATCAGCAGTGCATTGTATTTCCAGTTAACAGCATCACTTCCCTGGTGAACTACTGGCTTTAGCTATCTGGCAGTATAATTTTCCCAGCCCAGCATCTGAAGTTTGCTAATTTTTGCAAGTATCTATATTTAAAGCCCAATCCCAGACTATATCTGAAGCCATGCCAGTCCCAGCTTGGCACCCTGAGCCACAGCCGGCCCAAGCTCAGCACCCAGAGACATCACCAGTTCTTGTCTGGACAGTGACCTCACCAGTTCGGTCAGAAACATTACCAGTTCCAGTTCTTTTAAAACATCAATGGATCCAGCCCAACATGGAAGCATACAGCCTGCCATCAAGAGGGGATGGTGGGGACTCCTTTCCTAGTCCCAGACTGAGATAAGGCCTGGGTGGCAGCAGTGAGGGCCGAAGGCCAGGACATCTGCCTGCCTGCGCATGGGCAGACAGCCACAGAGGGACAGAGCCATGGTGATATTCTTACTTCAGCCAATCAGGAGCAACCAATCCATGAGCTCCAATTGGCTCATGGTTGGCTCTGTAGTAAGATTACCTCTATAACCCTGTCCCTACCTGCTGTGGTTGCCTGCCAATGCGCAGTCAGCTGGCTCTGTCCCCAATCCTCACTGCTGTCACCCAAGTAAGTTTTGGGGATGCAGGGTTTAGCAGTGGTTCAGTGTGTGAACTGGGAGGGGTGCCTAATTTGTCATTCATGGCCCCCATCATTTCCAAGGACAGCCCTGAAAGCATCACCAGTTCCAGTCTAGCACCTTTCTAGATCCATTTAGTTCCAATATGTGTCCACTGTCAATAACTATATATATGCGGCTTTGGATTTACTCAGTTCTTAGCTGCAAAATTAATGCAAGTTTTGATTTATCTGGATCTTCTTATTGGCTATCCAAAACATGTGACATCTGAGAGCCAATAGGATGCCATTTTTTGTGATTTGGGTAAATGTGAGTAAATCAGGGTAAATCCAAACCTAAACATCTCTAGCAGTAATAATCTGGATCCACGTGCAGTGCATCTTAGACCCATTCACAGATTTAACATTATATGTTGCACCAAATGCTTTAAATGCAAACAACTCTGAACCAGGCCAATAGTTATCACCTGGAAAAGGGGCCATGTCACCCAGAAACGTAGTGCATCATATCTTTCTGGATAAAGACATTCCTTTTACATTCATGGTAATTTGTGCAGTTACCAATCTTTTTTGTTTTCTGTGCTCAAATAATACACACATAGCCCATGTCTGTGTTAAAGCCTTAGAATGCAGCTATTGCATTGGGTATGAAATGCTGGTGTGTGGGATGCTGGTAGTCAAAACACCAACTGTGGCATCCCGATGGTTGGAATCCTGACAGGGGAAAGGTAAGTATACTTACCTTCCCCCAATGCACCCCTAACCCGTCCTACCCCCAATCTAAACCTAACCCTCCCCCACCCACAGTTTAAACCTAATCCTCCACAGTGGCACCTAAACCTAACCCCCCTTCCTGCAGCCTAAACCTTACCCTCAATCCCCTACAACCTAAACCTAACCTTCCCTGTGGACATCTAAACCCCCTCCACCCAACCAATAACCTATACCCCCTCCCTGCAGCCTAACCCTAACCATCCCCCCACATCCTAAACCTAACCTCCTCCCCCATGGCTTACCTCTCTGGTGGCCTGTCATATACTCGATTGGGATTCCAGCATTTGGGATCCTGGCACCAGGCTTGTGTACAGTATGTACCTTGTTGCGATACTGGCATTCCGATTAGTATTGGGTTTCTGGTGTTGTCATTTTGACTGCCGGGATCCTGACAGCTGGGATCCTGACTGAATACCCAGCAGTCACACAAAGGGACAGTATAGCTGTCATATTCATATGCAGAGTGGAATTCATCCACATGCATATATGTGGGCGTGTGTTCAAACTTTGTGCTTGAAATCGCAGTTTTCAGGTGTGAATCATGTCCTGATAATAGGAAAAATTGGAATGGGTGTTGGAAGGATGAGAGGTTAACAATGGTAGGGCTAAAAAATGTACAGTATTTGTTTCACCTGTGTGTGTTTGTCTAGAGCTGCAGTATGTGTTGTGATTGGTGCATATTTGGTAGTGTGTCTAGAAGAAGACAATGTGAAATTATTATATTCCATGGATGGTAGAACGGTATTTTGCTTTAGTATTATAACTATATTCTCTCACAATCATCATTATTTGAAGAAATAAATGAAGCAGTATTTCAAAATAATGGTCATAAAAGTTGAATTTAGTATAGAGACTAGAGTGGTCCTAAGGGAGATGTAGCTAAAACGTTAAAGTGATTTTTTAGCAAATTTCATCAAGAGCCATGAGGTATGGTTAGATTTTCCTCTAACACTAACTTATGACTTACAGAGATCTCATTTTTCCAGCTGACACTCACCAAGCTTCTTCCTTTTCCAAAAATTCTTCTGGGCACTGGCCATTCAACAGTAAATGACTGCAGCAGAAACACAGGGTCATACAAGTTTCCTGCAAAACTTTCTGCATACTGTAGTATGATATCTAATAATGTATGAGAAGAAGGAAGAGCAGAGGGAAAGAAAGGACTCTACCTCTCCTGTCACTGATATCAGACCAGGATGTACAGTAGCTTGCGCCATTAAATATTTTTTTTACAGGGGCCCATGTTTTCCAAAATATTCTCATTTTGACTCATTTATCCATAGAACTTATTCCTGCAAGACCTGTGGTCATTCAGGTGTTTCTTGGCAACAAGCATTTATATTCTCCTAAAGTGGCAGTGTTTTATTCCTTGCTATAATTCAAGAGGCAAAACCAACCCGGGCCTATGGGCTTGATTCACAAGTGTAGGCTGGAGCGATGTCTGTGCAGTTTTCTGATTACTTTCGATACACATGTGCAGGTGCCACCCTACACATCTGCAGATCAGGAACAGCAATGACAGAAGCAGTACGACGGCAGACGTCAGCAATAATGGAAGCAGTATGGCTCCATGCCACATTTGGTGGTATGGAGGTCCAGCATTACAGAAAACACTTGTGTGCCGAAGTCAAAGGCTGCATCCTTGGACATAGTTTCACTGGCAATTATATATAAAAAGAAATACAAACTGGTGCTGCTAATGTTTTAAAATATTAAAACAATAAAGCTGCATTAATCAACCGAACATCCTAAATGATCTGAGGGTTACTCAGCTGTCAGACGTTCACACAGCTGATCCGGATCTGTATCTGCTGACACAGCTCCTGGTTTTAAGATGCCGGCAGTGGGTGACTTTTAACACTAGATGCCTTCTGTCGTATTATCATATTTTCACACTGTGATATTTGTTGTGTGATTAGCACCCATGTCTGTATCAGGCCCTATATCTCTGTCTTCTTCTGTCTATTAGAAAACTGCAGTTTGTCTACAGGAATAAAAAAAAAACAGCATGTATTGTGGAATGTATTCAAAACTCAATACATGTTCCACTTGGTTAACTGACTGGATGTTCCTCTTTAAGAGGCCATCTGGTAGTCTTTTGGATTTCAAGTGATTTCTGCTTTGAAGTGTTCTTCAGGAAAAAAAAATACATTTATTTGCCAAATGAAGGGATATTAACCTCTTTTGTGTCTGTCACCTGTGATGCTCCTTCTGTTGTTTTATTTACTACTTATAAAATAAAAAATAAAAAGGGATTGACAGAGACATTTAACCATATTTCTACCAAAAAGGTTTGAATTATGCTGTCAAGATTCTAGTGTTCAATATTTAAACATATGCTTATCTCATAATGATGAATACAATTAATGTTATTCTTAGTAGTTTTAATACCACGTAAGAAAAAGTCTGCATACATTACCATGTTATTTTTAATTGTTGTGACTGTCATGCATTTGGCAGAAGGGCCATTTCAGCATCCTATAAAAAATGCTTTGTATAAAATGCCAGTACAAAAAAAAAATGTATGTTAAATGATACGTTTCCTAATTATCTAATTTAAAAAAAATGGGTGATACCATATTTTATTATTAGAAATGTCTAATTTTAGATATTTTTGTATTACTGCAGTCTGTGAGTGCACATATATGTTTAATTAGATAGGTTAGATTAAGCATGTTTTTTTATAACTTGGAAATATTCTACATATAAAAAGTTTTCATTTGCAAATAAGTTAGTTTAAATTAAATTATGTTTAAGTTAAGCTTAAACTACAGTATATCATCAGCACATATTTTCCTGACTTAATTTGCAATATAACAAAACTACCGCGTGGAGGAACAGAGGTCTGGTTTTGCGAGACAATCCTCCACAGATGCAGGAAGGGAAAGACTTTGAAGCAGGACTGATGCATTAATATGCATTGTTTATGCTAATTCTTTAAAAATGGTGCTGCGGTATCATTGGACTAATAAGGTGCCAATAGTAGGTAAGTGTAGATTAGGCAAAAGTTTGGAGATATGTTTATTGCCATTTGTATATACAATAGCAGATTAATATTCACTTTGACCCTGCGGGGTGCTGAAATCATGCCATCTTCAATAGTTTTATTAATGCCTGATATCTCATTGAGTTTTATATTCCTGATAACATTTCAGTTTGAATGAAAATAACACAAAGCAAAACACTAACCACAAGTGTACTATTGTGCATATTTAGCCTCTTACTCCTAGAAAGAAAAGAAAATAACATTCATTTAAATGCATATGTGGTTTTGATGAACATTCATTGTGTTGTACAAACCTCATTCAATACATTCAATAAAATGTAGTATTACTGAATAAACATCTCGTACTAAAGTATATAAAAGTACAAAATACAGCAAAGGCTGCCGTGTCAGGATATTTTATTCCACTGATTTAGGCTCCTTTTAGTGCACTCATTGTTGTCCTGTACAGTAAGTGCTGGTTTTTAGTTTTCATTGTTACTTCTTAGCATATATAGTAGAGGTAGACGTGTATAGGAAAATAAGTATAGGAAAATACCTTGTGACCAGCAGTTTAGATACCAGCAGTAAGAATCCAGATGCCGGAATCCCGACACTACTCGGAATGCTGATACCGCCATCCTGACTACGGTCACTAGCACGGCACCGAAACCCAGACCACTGAATCCCAAACAAGCATCCACCAGCCTGGCAGAGATGTAAGCCACAGAGGGGATGTTATGTTTAGGCTGCGGGGGAGTGTTAAGGTTAGGCTGCGGCATGGTGGGGATAGGTTTATTCTGTTGGGAGGGGGTTATGTTTTAGGCACCCCCAGGTGGGGTTAGGGTCAGGCTGGAGGGGGGGTTAGGTTTAGGCTGTGGGTCATTATTCTGACCTCCGGCATCCAGCTGCCGGCATTTCAATCCAGACCCTCTGTTACATATGTTGTATGGCGTTGTCATTAAGCAAGTTCAATCTCCTGCTCATATCATAACTTTTTACAATGATAATATTCTTATCAAAAAGAAAGAGAACACATATATGAACAGCAGATACAATATTTTTATTAGATAGTATACAATAGCTTAGACATACATTAAAACATATACTAAAAATATGCAAATTATTTTTAGATGTATTTCCTTTTACTTGGAGAGATAATTATCAAGTTTAATAGCTACTCAGAAGCTGTTCAGTTAAAGTGGCCTATCCCTGTCTGGGACCAGATATCATGATAGTCTAAATGTATGTAGCTGTTAATCACTTGTAAACATAGAAACAATCCCATTGAGGTGCCTGTAGAAGGATGCAGATCTGTTGTCCTTGCTGTTAGCATGGATGTGCACAACTGAATGATCATAATTCCACATGTACGGCCAGTACAATGCTCAACATACCCCCTTTAAAACAATCCAGATTTCACACCATCGCAGTCAGGGAGTCTAGTAAGCTATGGGATGAGCCAGTGATCAGCTTACCCCAGCCAAGGTCTTGCACTGGTGACGTGACACTGTTCACTTTCTAGAATTAGTAGGCGGAGGGAGGTTACTGCCAGTGTGTCACGAACCGGTCTCTCACCTTTGCGGGTTCTGGGGTTCATCCGTTGCCAGTGCGGTTGCTCGCGGTGCTGTGCGCCCGTGTGGGGACACGGCGTGATCAATGGCACAGGTAATGCAGAGTCTGGGAACTGTGAGTGCGGGGACCAAATGGCCTAAGGCACTGCGGTGTGTCTGCTGTATAGGAGGTGGCCATGTTGGAGACCAAATAGCTAATACTGAGCACTTGTGAAAACACCTGTGGGCAGGTGTAAGCCAATCCCGTGCTTGTGCTGCCTTTAAGTAGGCTGGGATTATGTCACTCTGGGCCAGTGCTTTGTTGTATCAAAGCTGTGCTCTAGCTCTGAACTCTCTCCGTGCATTCCTGTGTGATTCCCGTGGTCCAGATATCGCCTCCGTTCCCAGAGGTCCGTTTTGCAGCCTTCACTGCCAAAGATCTACCGGCTCTCCATTGTGCTATCAGTCAATTGCACACCTATTGGAAATACTTGGATTCCCAGTGTCCTGCATGAGGTTACCTTGTCTGTCTGCCTATCATACAAAGTCTGGAGGATTCCAATTCCCTCAGCTGTTCGTTTGTTCAACTCTGCATTTAACCCATTCATCACCTCGCCATCTACTACAGTTTCACAGTGATCTCCGGAACCCGCAAGTAACCCAATTCAGTACTTTTTCTATGTTGTCATTACAAGGATAATTCTTCACAGTCTCTCAGTTAACTCTTAAAACTCCATTGCAAATTCTTACAGTTAATTCTCCATGTCTGCATTAACCAGTTAAACACAATCTGCAGTTCAGCATCAAAGCCTGTTTATATTTGGACAATTCAACATTTATTCTTCAGCTTGTTTTTGCATATGTTTCCATGAACATTTCTTTTATTTATTTCTGAGTTTTCTCTTGCATATTATTTCTGTCATTCCTGCAATACTTCAGTATAATGATGATTAACAACTAGTCATTTAACTCCTTACTGAATTGTTACTTTAATAAATATATGAAACGGAACTTCCTTCGTCCTCCCTGTTTTCTTCATACCCCAGCACCTACCCCTGTGGTTGGTTCCAGGTTAACGGATTCACAAAAACACCCGGACCTGACAGTAAGCACTGGCCACATGGATCCGTCAAGTGACCAATTCGCAGGAGGCGGTGCTACGTCAAATATCCTTTCCCGTCTGGAAAACCAGGAGTCTATACAGACACAAATAGTGCAGTTTATGCAAACTATGGCAGACCGTTTAGAGACTCTTCATACAGCAATTAAAACGTCTCAAGTCCAGATTCCAACTCCGGTTGTCCCAGTTACCACTACAGCTTCTCCTGTGATGCTGCCTACGTCCCGCTTGCAGTTACCCTCTCCGAGTAAGTTTGACGGAACTCCAAAACTTTGCAGGGGATTCCTGAATCAATGCGAGATCCAGTTCGAACTGATGTCCGCCAGTTTCCCATCAGCTCATTCTAAGGTCACATATATTATTGCCCTCCTCTCCGGTCAGGCTCTGGAGTGGGCATCACCATTATGGGAGAGAGGTGATCCTATCCTCTCTAATTACAAAGAGTTTGTATCTTCTTTCCGGAGAATCTTTGACGAACCCGGCAGGACCACCTCAGCATCTTTGGAGATTCTCCGTCTACGTCAAGGTTTACGTCCTGTCAATCAATATATTGTTCAGTTTCGCACGTTGTCTTCAGAGTTAAACTGGAATGAGGAGGCCCTGATCGCCGCGTTTTGGAATGGACTTTCTGAGAGAATCAAGGACGATTTAACTATCCGGGATGTGCCAACTAAACTGGATGAATTGATTTCTCTCTGTAACAAACTTGACCTACGCTACAGGGAGCGATGTTTAGAGAAATCCAGGGCAGAGCGATCCAGTCCACGTTATCATCCTAGGCCTCGACAAGATTCTTCATCACAGTCTCCGGTAACGACAGACGAACCTATGCAGATTGGGCGCTCTCGCCTCACAGAAGAGGAACGACTTCGTCGTCGACAGGGTAACCTCTGCATGTACTGTGGGTCCTCTGAACACTTAGTTAAATTCTGCAAACTCCGACCGGGAAACTCTCGCTCCTAGCTTATTCAAGAGAGGTTAAGCTAGGAGTTACTCTAGAATCACGTTCTGGGAAAGAGCCCACCTTGTCTATTCAATTAGAAGTGCCAAGTTCTACAGTGAAAGTTTCAGCCCTCCTAGATTCTGGGGCAGCCGAGAACTTCATCTCCTCAGCCTTTGTCATGCGGTCTAAAGTTCAAACCATGCCTCTGGAAGCAGCAGTTGCCGTTACAGCAGTGGATGGAAGTCGAATTCCAGATGGTATAATTACTCATCGAACCGTATGTCTCAAGATGAAAGTTGGTGTGCTCCATTCCGAATACCTCTCCTTCTACGTGATTCCCAAAGCCTCTCAAGATGTGATACTTGGTTTACCTTGGCTGCAGAAACATAACCCTCAACTTAATTGGCAAACCATGGAAGTCCTTTCATGGGGTAAATCTTGTACCAAGAACTGTTTAGCCTCAATTGTACCTCTCCGGTCAATCAGCCTTCCCGACCTACCTCCGGTGTATCAATCCTTTGCGGATGTTTTCAGTAAACAAGCAGCAGACTCTCTACCTCCTCATCGCGAATGGGACTGCCCAATTGTCCTGGTTCCGGGTAAAACACCTCCTAGGGGACGAATTTATCCGCTATCCATCCCAGAGACGCAAGCTATGTCTGATTATATACAAGAAAATCTAACCAAAGGATTTATCAGACCATCTTCTTCACCTGCAGGAGCCGGATTCTTTTTCGTTAAGAAGAAGGACGGTGGGTTACGACCATGCATAGATTACCGTGGACTCAATGAGATCACTGTGAAAAACAAGTATCCATTACCCTTAATTCCAGAATTATTTGACCGGGTAAAAGGAGCTACTGTGTTTACAAAACTGGATCTCCGAGGGGCCTACAATTTAATCCGCATCCGAGAAGGGGACGAGTGGAAGACTGCTTTTAATACCCGGGATGGGCATTACGAATACCTTGTAATGCCTTTCGGTCTTTGTAATGCACCTGCAGTTTTTCAAAGCTATGTGAATGAACTTTTTCGTGACCTTCTCTACAAGTGTCTAGTAGTGTACCTGGATGATATCCTAATATTCTCTAGGGATATAAAGTCTCACCGTCACCAAGTTAAAGAGGTACTGACACGTCTGAGGAAAAATCAACTTTATTGTAAGTTAGAGAAGTGCACTTTTGAAGTATCTTCCATACCGTTCCTTGGTTACATCATTTCTGGATCAGAGCTATGTATGGATCCCGGTAAGGTACAAGCTATCCGAGATTGGTCCACTCCTACAACTCTCAAGGGGATTCAGCGATTTCTCGGCTTTGCTAATTTCTATAGGAGATTCATTAAGAATTATTCTACGTTAGCTGCTCCCATCACAGCCCTAACTCGTAAGGGAGCAAATCCTACGAACTGGTCTTCAGAAGCAATCAAAGCCTTCTCTGATTTAAAGCAAGCCTTTGTGTCAGCCCCCATTCTTCGACAGCCTGATCTGAATCGTCCCTTTCTACTAGAGGTGGATGCATCTACAGAAGCAGTAGGAGCTGTGTTGTCACAAGTCTTTGAAGATAAAAAGGTCCATCCCTGCGGATATTTCTCCCGTAAGTTCCTCCCGGCAGAACGTAATTATGCAATCGGTGAGCAAGAGTTACTTGCCATCAAGTTGGCATTTGAGGAGTGGAGATACCTTCTAGAAGGAGCTCAACATCGCATTACAGTTTATACTGATCATAAGAATCTTCTGTATCTGCAGTCAGCTCAGTGTTTGAATCCACGACAAGCCCGATGGGCGCTTTTCTTCTCACGATTTGATTTCAAACTCACCTATCGTCCAGGGTCTCAGAACAAAAAGGCAGATGCCCTTTCCCGGTCCTTTGCTTCTTCTGAATTAAATGATGCTACCACGAATCAAGCCATTGTGAATCCTAGGTCCTTTTTAATGACTCGAACCTCTCCAGTTCCTCCGCCTGGCAAGACCTTTGTCGCCACAAGTCTTCGAAAACGGCTGCTTACCTGGGCTCACTCCTCTTCCTTCATGGGTCATCCTGGGGTTCTAAAGACTCTCAAGTTTATTCAACAGTCTTATTGGTGGCCACGTCTCAAAGCCGATGTCCAAGAGTTTATAGCAGCATGTCCTAAATGTGCCCAACATAAGAGTCCAAGAAGTTCTCCACCAGGTTTGTTATATCCACTATCCATACCCAAACAACCATGGACTCATATCTCAATGGATTTCGTGACCGATCTACCTCCATCAAAAGGGCGAAATACCATTTGGGTGATAGTGGATCGATTTTCGAAAATGGCACATTTCATTCCATTAACTGGGTTACCATCAGCCCCTTTACTAGCCAGATTGTTCATCTCTGAAATCTTCAAGTTGCATGGCCTTCCTCGAGAAATTGTTTCTGATCGGGGAACACAGTTTGTGGCCAAGTTTTGGAGGTCGCTTTGTTCATCTTTAAATGTCAAGTTGAACTTTTCTTCTGCATATCATCCTCAGACAGATGGACAAACTGAGAGAGTCAACCAAGACCTTGAAACATTTCTCCGGCTATATATATCGTCCTCACAGGATGACTGGGTTGACTACCTTCCATTGGCAGAATTTGCTCATAATAATCTCTTCCATTCATCTTCAGAATCTACGCCCTTTTATATTAACTTCGGCTTTCATCCTCGTGTGCCAGAGTTTCATCCATTGCCAGCCCTAGAGGTCCCAGCGGCAGATCAAGAGCTTCAACGTCTATCTAGCATCTGGAGTTGTGTACGTAAGTCCTTGGTCAAAACTTCCGCTCGTTATAAATCTTTTGCAGATAAAAAACGTAAAGCTGTACCGAATTACAAAGTGGGAGACCAAGTTTGGATTTCTACGCGCAATCTCAAGTTCAAAGTTCCTTCTAAGAAATTTGCTCCCAGGTTTATTGGTCCATTTCCCATTGTAAAGGTACTCAACCCTGTGTCATACAAAGTCAAGCTGCCACCGTCTTTGAGAATTCCTAACGCCTTTCATACATCTTTACTGAAGCCTTTGATTCTCAATAAGTTCCGTACTACCCAGTCCAAATCTCCTAAAGTTCACTCTTTGCAGAATGAGGAATTTGAAGTTAAAGAGATTGTGGACTCACGTTCCCAATATGGACGTTTACAGTTTCTGGTCGACTGGAAGGGTTACGGCCCGGAGGAGAGATCCTGGGTTTTCTCTGAAGATGTTCATGCTCCAAAACTGGTACAGAAATACTTCTCCAAAAATCCTGACAAGGTTCAAAGGTGTTCGGAGACCACCCGTAGAAGAGGGGGTACTGTCACGAACCGGTCTCTCACCTTTGCGGGTTCTGGGGTTCATCCGTTGCCAGTGCGGTTGCTCGCGGTGCTGTGCGCCCGTGTTGGGACACGGCGTGATCAATGGCACAGGTAATGCAGAGTCTGGGAACTGTGAGTGCAGGGACCAAATGGCCTAAGGCACTGCAGTGTGTCTGCTGTATAGGAGGTGGCCATGTTGGAGACCAAATAGCTAATACTGAGCACTTGTGAAAACACCTGTGGGCAGGTGTAAGCCAATCCCGTGCTTGTGCTGCCTTTAAGTAGGCTGGGATTATGTCACTCTGGGCCAGTGCTTTGTTGTATCAAAGCTGTGCTCTAGCTCTGAACTCTCTCCGTGCATTCCTGTGTGATTCCCGTGGTCCAGATATCGCCTCCGTTCCCAGAGGTCCGTTTTGCAGCCTTCACTGCCAAAGATCTACCGGCTCTCCATTGTGCTATCAGTCAATTGCACACCTATTGGAAATACTTGGATTCCCAGTGTCCTGCATGAGGTTACCTTGTCTGTCTGCCTATCATACAAAGTCTGGAGGATTCCAATTCCCTCAGCTGTTCGTTTGTTCAACTCTGCATTTAACCCATTCATCACCTCGCCATCTACTACAGTTTCACAGTGATCTCCGGAACCCGCAAGTAACCCAATTCAGTACTTTTTCTATGTTGTCATTACAAGGATAATTCTTCACAGTCTCTCAGTTAACTCTTAAAACTCCATTGCAAATTCTTACAGTTAATTCTCCATGTCTGCATTAACCAGTTAAACACAATCTGCAGTTCAGCATCAAAGCCTGTTTATATTTGGACAATTCAACATTTATTCTTCAGCTTGTTTTTGCATATGTTTCCATGAACATTTCTTTTATTTATTTCTGAGTTTTCTCTTGCATATTATTTCTGTCATTCCTGCAATACTTCAGTATAATGATGATTAACAACTAGTCATTTAACTCCTTACTGAATTGTTACTTTAATAAATATATGAAACGGAACTTCCTTCGTCCTCCCTGTTTTCATCATACCCCAGCACCTACCCCTGTGGTTGGTTCCAGGTTAACGGATTCACAAAAACACCCGGACCTGACACAGTGGTAGATAATGGTAGGCATAAAAGACAATTAAAGCAGGCACTCTTAGACACCAGGTTCCAGGGAACAATTGCAATGCTATCCTGATACGTTTCATTACCCACAACACCTGCCAGTTTCTTCAGGTGAAGTTCATAGATATGCACCACCCACAGGCAACATTTTTAAACTCTCTGGCAACCAATAGTGTTGAGCTCGTAACTAGTGATTACACATGTGCATAAGCAGCTGTTGTTCAATCAAAACAATTGGCTTAAGGTGATCAACCTGGAAAATTCAATAAATAATTATATAATCCAAATTAGTTACATTTATATATACAGAATATATATACAGTATGGTGCTGTTCCCCTTCTCTATGAGGCCCGTATAGTATCATTAAAAACAATTCAGCACCCTTATACAGTTTTGATTTTTCTAAAATGTAACAATCACAAATGTATTAAAGTGAATGTTTACAAAGTATCAGATGAGTAAAATACATTAAGACATTGTGTCATATAATGAATTATTAAAATAGACATAATTTGCTAATTTATTATGGAGGAAACAATTCTTTCAATCACAGGCTTACTGAGCAAGTCCTTGAATGCAAAATCCTATGCTTTTCCTCTCATAAAAGACATTGAGGGGCATTTATTTCAGAGAATATTTTATATAAAGATCATTAAAACCTGAAATTTATTATAACAGGACCAGTTTGAAACAGTTCAAATATGGCCAATAGTACCCTTGACATTTGGAGTTAATAAAGAATCAATTTATTGTAGTGCCTACTTTTTAGCATGCAAACCATATACAGTGTCTGTGTGTATATATATTTTAATGTGGGCAACATGGACAGTGTAATGGTTAGCATTACTGCATCACAGCACTCAGGCCATGGGTTTTATTCCCACATTGGCTCTAACTTTGTGTGGTTTGCATATTATCCCCATGCTAATGTGGGTTTCATCTGGTTCCTCCCACAATCCAAAAATATACTCGTAGGTTAATTGGCTTCCAACAAAAATGAACCCTAATGGGATGTCCTTAAGAAAGATTATAGGGACTTAGGCCAGAAACTAAAGGCAAGGACATCTAAGGTAATATTCTCTGAAATATTACCTGTGCTATGCACTAGCCCAGGGAGCAAATAGAGATTAGGGAGGTAAATGTGTGGCTTAGAGACTGGTATAGGAAAGAGGGGTTTATGTTCCTGGAACACTGGGCAGACTTCTCAGTCAGGTGTCATCTTTTTTGTTGTGATGGATTGCACCTGAATGAGGAGGGGGCAGCAGTGCTGGGGAAGAATGGTTAGAATGTTGAAGGAGATTTTAAACTAGGTGCCTGGGGGGAGGGTGTAGCTAGAAACATGGGTTATGCAGTGCAAATAATAAGGATGGAGGTAGTGGACTAAATGGGGGTGGAGAAGGGGGAGGGTAAGAGCAGCCAGCAAGGGTACTAACGAGGGTATTACCAAGGGTATTGCGCAAAACATTAGCGATGATTATGGGTCATCAATACTGCATATAGAAAATGATGTCCCTAGCACAATGGGGAATACTTATCTTAATTGTATGTATGTAAACGCTAGAAGCCTTACAGGAAAAAAGGGGGAGCTATATGTCCTTGCAGCAAGAAAACTGTATGATTTTATAGACATTACTGAAACTTAGTGGGACGAATCTCATGATTAGACAGTCAATCTGGAGGGTTATACACTGTTCAGGAGTGACATATTTAACAAACAGGGTGGCGGGGTATGTCTTTACGTAAGGCTGTTTTAAAAACCTGATATACTGGAAGATATTTACGAGGGGACTGTAAATACTATTGAGTTGTTATGGGTAGAAATTGCATGCAGCAGAAAGGGAACAAAAAAGAGAGTATTAGGGCTATGCTACAAGCCACCTGGTAATAATGTGTCTGATGAAGAATTGTTACTGAAGCAAATTGAAAACGCATTAGGATTAGGAGACATAATAGTGATGGGCGATTTTAACTATCCGGAGATTAATTTGACAAATGATTCATGTGATACTGCTAGGGGTAATATGTTTTTAAACACACTAAATGATAACTACTAACTTCAACTAATCGAGGAACCAACTAGTTAGAATGCAATATTAGACCTGGTATTAACAAAAAGTGGGGAATTGATATCAAATATTATAGTAGGGAAACAGCGACCACAATATGGTCACATTCAATATCAGTTTTCACAAGCAGACCTATATAGGCTCAACTAGGACTCTATACTTTAGCAAAGCCAACTTTGGCATGTTGAGGGATGCTCGATCACAGATGTTTTTAGTATACTTTGCGC
Source organism: Pseudophryne corroboree (assembly GCF_028390025.1). Taxonomy (NCBI): domain Eukaryota; kingdom Metazoa; phylum Chordata; class Amphibia; order Anura; family Myobatrachidae; genus Pseudophryne; species Pseudophryne corroboree. Next base: position 321,541,628 of record NC_086451.1, read on the forward strand.
AATAAAACTTAATATGCAGATACAGTATGCGGAAAATGATGTGTACCCCACACATCAACAAAGCAATATGCACTAAGAAATTTTTTTTGCACACAGGAATGATGCGCTTATCAAGTATCACATAACAATATGTACATATCAGTGTGCATATATAAATAAATACAACCACCCTTAAATGGAGTGTAGTCCTCAATAGATAGAGGGAATGAATGAATGAATGAATGAATGAATGAATGAATGAATGAATGAATGAATGAATGAATGAATGAATGAATAGTCTTTCTGAGGGATCTCTCCTCCAGATGCAGAGCACAATCTGAACTTATGTATCCTTGGATGGACTTGTAAAATAAGTGCCTCTTTTCCCCAAAATGAATGAGGAAGGTGAGAGACACTATAAGACACAGACCATAGTGCAGTAATATTAAAAGCCACACGGGTTTAATGCCACAGATTAAATTTACAAGACATAAGAATAAAAACAGCACATCACAAAAGTCTTCATAGGGCAACACAGCATATATCACCAAAGGGAATTCCTGGAGCCACGCTTAACGCGTATCGGACATGCAGTCCTTCATCATCTGAGGAAGGACTGTATGTCCGATACGCGTTAAGCGTGGCTTCCGTTTTAATTTGCTGTGGACTCTGGGACACATGGACAAACCTATTGCTCTGGGGATTTATCCTGCAAGGAATTAGGCATACGGAAAGCCTGGAAACAATCCACCAAAGGACCATCTGTGGCTCTAGGAATCCCCTTTGGTGATATATGCTGTGTTGTCCTATGGAGACTTTTGTGATGTGCTGTTTTTATTCTTACGTCTTGTAAATTTAATCTGTGGCATTAAACCCGTGTGATTTTTAATCTTACTACTCTGTGAGAAGAGGAGATTTCACATACAGTAAGGATAATACATGTTTGGAATTCCCTGCCTGAGAGAGTAGTAAAGGTGGTCTCAGTCAATACTTTTAAGAATGAGCTAGATAAATTCCTAGTGGATAAGGATACACAGAGTTATGGTGCACTATAGTTAGAAAAAAATAAAAAATAATAATAATAAAGAGGAATAAACCCAACGGCCGTCATCCACAGCAGATAAAATTAGTCCTAAAAATTAATATAGCATAGTAGACCACAAATAGATGGACAAATTGTCTTTTCTCTAACGTCCTAGAGGATGCTGGGGACTCCGTAAGGACCATGGGGATAGACGGGCTCTGCAGGAGACATGGGCACTTTAAGAAAGACTTTGACTCTGGGTGTGCACTGGCTCCTCCCTCTATGCCCCTCCTCCAGACCTCAGTTTTGATACTGTGCCCAGAGGAGATTGGTGCACTGCAGGGAGCTCTCCTGGGTTTCCTGTAAAGAAAGTATTTTGTTAGGTTTCTTATTTTCAGGGAGCACTGCTGACAACAGACTCCCTGCATTGAGGGACTGAGGGAAGAGAAGCAGCCCTACTCTCTGAGTTGCAAGGTCCTGCTTCTTAGGCTACTGGACACCATTAGCTCCAGAGGGATTGGTACGCAGGATCTCACCCTCGCCGTCCGTCCCAGAGCCGCGCCGCCGTCCCCCTCGCAGAGCCGGAAGATAGAAGCCGGGTGAGTATGAGAAGGAAAGAAGACTTTAGAGGCGACAGAAGACTTCATGAACTTCACTGAGGTAACGCACAGCACTGCAGCTGTGCGCCATTGCTCCCATACACCTCACATATTCCGGTCACTGTAAGGGTGCAGGGCGCAGGGGGGGGGGCGCCCTGGGCAGCAAAATAAACCTCGTTTTGGCAAAAATATAACATATATACAGCTGGGCACTGTATATATGTATGAGCCCCCGCCAATTTTACATTTTAAGCGGTACAGAAGCCCGCCGCCGAGGGGGTGGGGCTTCTCCCTCAGCACTCACCAGCGCCATTTTTTCTCCACAGCACCGCTGAGAGGAAGCTCCCCGAACTCTCCCCTGCTTATACCACGGAAGACAAGAGGGTTGAAAAGAGAGGGGGGGCACATATTTCGGTGCAAATTACATACAGCAGCGCTACTGGGCAAACATTAAGTTACTGTGTTATTCCTGGGTTATATAGCGCTGGGGTGTGTGCTGGCATACTCTCTCTCTCTGTCTCTCCAAAGGGCCTTGTGGGAAACTGTCTTCAGAAAGAGCATTCCCTGTGTGTGTGGTGTGTCGGTACGCGTGTGTCGACATGTCTGAGGAAGAAGGCTATGTTGAAGAGGAGCGGGAGCAAATGAATGTGGTGTCTCCGCCGACAGTGCCGACACCTGACTGGATGGATATGTGGAAGGTTTTAAATGCTAGTGTAAACTCATTGCACAAAAGGTTAGACAAGGCTGAAGCTTTGGGACAGTCAGGGTCTCAACCCATGCCTGATCCTATGTCGCAAGGACCGTCAGGATCTCATAAGCGCCCACTATCCCAGATTGTTGACACAGATACCGACACGGATTTTGACTCCAGTGTCGATTACGATGATGCAAAGTTACAGCCAAAATTGGCAAAATCCATTCGATATATGATTATGGCAATAAAATATGTTTTGCACATCACAGAGGAACCCCCTGTCCCTGACAAGAGGGTACATATGTACAAGGGAAAGAAGCCTGAGGTAACCTTTCCTCCCTCACACGAGTTGAACGAGTTATGTGTAAAGCTTGGGAATCTCCAGATAAAAGACTGCAGATTTCCAAAAGGATTCTTATGGCGTATCCTTTCCCATCAACGGATAGGTTACGATGGGAATCCTCCCCTAGGGTGGACAAAGCATTAACACACTTATCCAAGAAGGTAGCCCTCCCGTCACAGGATACGGCTACCCTCAAAGATTCTGCTCACCGCAAACAGGAGATTACCCTGAAGTCCATTTATACACATTCAGGTACCTTACTCAGACCGGCAATTGCGTCGGCCTAGATGTGTAGGGCTGTAGCGGCATGGACGGATACCTTATCTGAGGGGATGAATACCCTAGATAGGGATACTATTTTATTGACCCTGGGGCATATAAGAGATGCTGTCCTATATATTAGAGATGCTCAAAGAGACATTAGTCTACTGGGTTCTAGAATAAACGCTATGTCGATTTCTGCCAGAAGAGTCCTATGGACACGGCAATGGACAGGTGATGCCGACTCAAAAAGGCATATGGAGGTTTTCCCTTACAGGGGTGAGGAATTGTTTGGGGAAGGTCTCTCGGACCTAGTCTCCACAGCTACAGCTGGAAAATCAAAATTTTTACCTTATGTTCCCTCACAGCATAAGAAAGCTCAGCATTATCAAATGCAGTCCTTTCGGTCACAAAGAAACAAGAAAGTGCGAGATGCGTCCTTTCTTGCCAAAGGTAGGGGCAGAGGAAAAAAGCTGCACAACACAGCTAGTTCCCAGGAACATAAGTCCTCCCCGGCCTCTACAAAATCTACCGCATGACGCTGGGGCTCCACTGGCAGATCCGGCCCAGTGGGGGCACGTCTTCGGAGTTTCAGCCACGTCTGGATTCACTCCCAGGTGGATCCCTGGGCAATAGAAATTGTTACTCAGGGTTACAAGCTGGAATTCGAAGAAATGCCTCCTCGCCGATTTTTCAAATCGGATCTACCAACTTCTACCCAGGAAAGGGAGATAGTGTTATATGCAATACAAAAATTGTATCTTCAACAGGTGGTGGTCAAGGTTCCCCTCCTCCAACAAGGAAAGGGATATTACTCGACCAAGTTTGTAGTCCCGAAACCGGGCGGTTCAGTCAGATCCATATTAAATTTGAAATCCCTGAACCTATACTTAAAAAAGGTTCAAATTCAAGATGGAATCGCTAAGAGCGGTCATCGCAAGCATGGAAGGGGGTATTTTATGGTGTCCCTGGACATAAAGGATGCATACCTTCATGTCCCCATTTATCCACCTCATCAGGCGTACCTCAGATTTACGGTACAGGACTGTCATTACCAATTTCAGACGTTGCCGTTTGGTCTCTCCACGGCCCCGAGAATTTTCACCAAGGTAATGGCGGAAATGATGGTGCTCCTGCGCAAGCAAGGTGTCACAATTATCCCGTACTTGGACGATCTCCTCATAAATGCGAGATCAAGAGAGCAGTTGCTGAACAGCGTGTCACTTTCACTGAAGGTGTTACAGCAACATGGCTGGATTCTCAATATCCCGAAGTCGCAGTAGGTTCCTACGACTCGTCTGTCTTTCTTGGGCATGATCCTGGACACGGACCAGAAGAGGGTTTATCTCCCGATAGAAAAGGCCCAGGAACTCATGACTCTTGTCAGGAACCTATTGAAACCAAAACAGGTGTCAGTGCATCACTGCACTCGAGTCCTGGGAAAGATGGTGGCATCATACGAGGCCATTCCATTCGGCAGGTTCCATGCAAGGACTTTCCAATGGGATCTACTGGACACATTTACAGATTCATCGGTTGACCACCCTATCCCCCAGGGCCAGGGTATCACTCCTGTGGTGGCTGCAGAGTGCTCACCTTCTCGAGGGCCGCAGGTTCAGCATTCAGGGCTGGATCCTGGTGACCACAGACACAAGCCTCCGAGGTTGGGGAGCAGTCACACAGGGAAGAAATTTCCAAGGTCTTTGGTCAAGTCAAGATACTTGTCTTCACATCAACATCCTGGAACTAAGGGCCATATACAACGCCCTACGTCAAGCGGAGACCTTACTTCGCGACCAACCGGTTCTGATCCAGTCAGACAACGTCACAGCAGTGGCTCATGTAAACCGCCAAGGCGACACAAGGAACAGAGTGGCGATGGCAGAAGCCACCAGAATTCTTCGCTGGGCAGAGAATCACGTAAGCGCTCTGTCAGCAGTGTTCATTCCGGGAGTGGACAACTGGGAAGCAGACTTCCTCAGCAAACACGACCTAAATCCGGGAGAGTGGGGACTTCATCAGGAAGTCTTCGCACAGATTACAAGTCGGTGGGGACTGCCGCAGATAGACATGATGGCGTCCCGCCTCAACAAAAAGCTACAGAGGTATTGCGCAAGGTCAAGAGACCCTCAGGCAGTAGCGGTACACGCCCTAGTGACACCGTGGGTGTTCCGGTCGGTCTATGTATTTCCTCCTCTTCCTCTCATACCCAAGGTGTTGAGGATAATAAGACAAGAAGGAGTGAGAACAATCCTCATTGTTCCAGATTGGCCGCGGAGGACCTGGTATCCGGATCTGCAGGAAATGCTCACAGAAGATCCGTGTCCTCTTCCTCTAAGACAGGACCTGTTGCAGCAGGGGCCCTGTCTGTTCCAATACTGACTGGCTGCGTTTGACGGCATGGCGGTTGAATGCTGGATCCTAGCAGAGAAAGGCATTCCAGTTGAGGTCATCCCTACGCTGATAAAGGCTAGCAAGGATGTAACGTCAAAACATTATCACCGTATATGGCGAAAATATGTTTCTTGGTGTGAGGCCAGGAATGCTCCTACGGAAGAATTCCATCTGGGCCGTTTCCTTCACTTCCTACAAACTGGAGTGAATTCTATTAAGGTCCAGATTTCGGCCTTATCCATTTTCTTTCAAAAATAATTGGCTTCTCTTCCAGAAGTTCAGACTTTTGTAAAAGGAGTGCTGCATATTCAGCCTCCTTTCTTGCCTCCGGTGGCACTTTGGGACCTTAACGTGGTGTTAAGTTTTCTAAAATCACACTGGTTTGAACCACTTAAAATGGTGGAGTTGAAATATCTCACGTGGAAGGTGGTCATGTTATTAGCCTTGGCTTAGGCTAGGCGAGTGTCGGAATTGGCGGCTATGTCACATAAAAGCCCATATTTGGTATTCCATGTGGATAGGGCAGAATTGCGGACCCGTCCTCAATTCCTACCAAAAGTGGTCTCATCTTTTCATATGAACCAACCTATTGTGGTGCCTGTGGCTACGCGTGACTTGGAGGATTCCGAGTTACTTGATGTGGTCAGGGCTTTGAAAATTTACGTGGCCAGGATGGCTAGAGTCAGGAAAACTGAAGCACTATTTGTCCTGTATGCACCCAACAAGATTGGTGCCCTGCTTCAATGCAGACTATTGCTCGCTGGATTTGTAACACGATTCAGCAAGCGCATTCTACAGCTGGATTGCCGTTACCGAAATCGGTCAAGGCCCATTCCACAAGGAAAGTGGGCTCTTCTTGGGCGGCTGCCCGAGGGGTCTCGGCACTACAGCTGTGTCGAGCTGCTACTTGGTCGGGTTCAAACACCTTTGCAAAATTCTATAAGTTTGATACCCTGGCTGAGGAGGACCTTATGTTTGCTCAATCGGTGCTGTAGAGTCATCCACACTCTCCCGCCCATTTGGGAGCTTTGGTATAATCCCCATGGTCCTTACGGAGTCCCCAGCATCCTCTAGGACGTTAGAGAAAATAAGATTTTTAAACCTACCGGTAAATCTTTTTCTCATAGTCCGTAGAGGATGCTGGGCGCCCGTCCCAAGTGAGGACTACTTCTGCAATACTTGTATATAGTTATTGCTTCAATAAGGGTTATGTTATGGTTGCATCGATCATGTGCTGATGCTATGTTGATTTTTCATATTGTTAACTGGGTAGTTTATCACAAGTTATACGGTGTGATTGGTGTGGCTGGTATGAATCTTGCCCTTGGATTAACAAAAATCCTTTCCTCGTACTGTCCATCTCCTCTGGGCACAGTTTCTCTAACTGAGGTCTGGAGGAGGGGCATAGAGGGAGGAGCCAGTGCACACCCAGAGTCAAAGGGGGTCATTCCGAGTTGTTCGCTCGTTATTTTTTTCTCGCAACGGAGCGATTAGTCGCTAATGCGCATGCGCAATATCCGCAGTGCGACTGCGCCAAGTAAATTTGCTATGCAGTTAGGTATTTCACTCACGGCATTACGAGGTTTTTTCTTCGTTCTGGTGATCGTAATGTGATTGACAGGAAGTGGGTGTTTCTGGGCGGAAACTGGCCGTTTTATGGGTGTGTGTGAAAAAACGCTACCGTTTCTGGGAAAAACGCGGGAGTGGCTGGAGAAACGGAGGAGTGTCTGGGCGAACGCTGGGTGTGTTTGTGACGTCAAACCAGGAACGACACTGACTGAACTGATCGCAGATGCCGAGTAAGTCTGGAGCTACTCAGAAACTGCTAAGAAGTGTCTATTCGCAATTCTGCTAATCTTTCGTTCGCAATTTTGATAAGCTAAGATTCACTCCCAGTAGGCGGCGGCTTAGCATGTGCAAAGCTGCTAAAAGCAGCTTGCGAGCGAACAACTCGGAATGACCCCCATTGTCTTTCTTAAAGTGCCCATGTCTCCTGCAGAGCCCATCTATCCCCATGGTCCTTACGGAGTCCCCAGTATCCTCTACGGACTATGAGAAAAAGATTTACCGGTAGGTTTAAAATCTTATTTTTTCCACCTCAGAAACTATGTTACTATGTAACTATGTTACTAAGTGAATGTGTGTGCGTGTACTTTTGGTAGGGAACATAGATTGTGAGCTCCACTGGGACAGGTACTTATATAAATAGCCAAATATTCTCTGTAAAGTGCTGCAAATACTGTATGTGTGTGTTATATAAATAACTGGTAATAAATAAATAAATAATCAATGTATGTTTTAACGTATGTCTAAACAAGAGGTGAGCAGTTTAGATTACCTGGAATTTGAGGCCCCGAACTTCCGGATTTTCCCACCAGGCTCAGATCCCAGATTGAGGCAAATGTTATCCTCCTGGCATCAGTGTCTCGTGAGTTTTGGATTCTATACTAGGACCTGGTGGTGGTGACTCAGAGCCATTTCACTCCAGTCATGTTGCTGTGTGCTGCGCTGTACTCTGCTGTGTCCAACTGCAAGTGGCTGTGCCATGTCCATTTAGTGGCTGTGCTTTGTCCATCCACAAGGGCTTTACTGTGTCCACCTACAAGCTGTGTCCAGTCAGTCCCCTTAGTCAAATTCTGTCACACAATGGTGTTGCACTGACTCTGCAGGCCATATCCAACCCACTGCATTCACATATAAGTTGTGTGACTCTGTGTTATCCATTGCCAAAAAAGTAAAAAAAGTTAAAATATTTTTTTTAAAAGTAAACATTTTTTTTTTCAAATACTGTAGTTTGTTTAACCTGTGTTTACTGTACCCAAGTGCATTTTTTTCTTGTACATATATAAGCCTTGTGACTCCATGCAAAGTGAGCTGTGCTGCTAGTTAAAAAATAATAAAAAAAATTGTATAATTTGTTTGTAGTGTTCTCTGCCCAGTATGCTTTTTGCCCCAGTGCACTTTGTTCACTTCACATACATAGAAAATTGGTCTGACTCCATGCAGTGTCAGCTGAGCTGTGAGTTAAAACAACAATGAAAATATATATTGTTGTATAATTTGTTTGTACTGTTACAGTATGTCCACTCTATCCCAGTATGCTCTGTATTCCACTGCATTTTGTTCACTTCCTGTACATATAAAAATGGTCTGACTCCACACAGCTTAACTGTGAGTTAAAAAATGGATAATGATCAGTTTGGAGAGAGCAGGAGCAGCAATCTCTGCAGCTGCTGCCACTAGTCTTGATGACACTAGTCCTTCAATATTATCTACTAAAGCTGATGGCCAAGATCATAGCTTAGAAAGTTATATGAAATAAAACCAAACAATATTTTACAGTGGTAAACACAAAACACCTCTATTAAAGGGAGATGTTAGTGCAGTAAATTATAGAAATTGCCATTTACTACATGCAGTAGAAAATAATGACTCAGGCACTTTATTTGTGAGTGGTGGTTCTGCATCTGTCAGCGAGGCATCTTCTTCTGCCTCTCATGATGATACATGACCTTTTCACTCAGCATCTAGAAAAGGTGTAAAAAAATGTTAAAACCACTAAGGCAGTTGAATAAACTTTGTGTTCAGAACCGTCACACATCCCTCAGGAGAGTCTAGGTGTCTTCAAATTAGCTATGTGTGAGTTTGAAATTTCCCACACTGTCCTCTTAGAGAAGCCTTTTTCACCTCCTTCCACCCTTTCTGCACCATCCGCACATGTGGTAAGCTGTATAAGTAAAGATGGTGATGAGGACATACAGTTTGTCTGTTTATTCTGTTCACATTGCAGCACACAGATTTTGGTATAGCATAGCATACGGATTGCATACAGTATGCTATACACTTAAGTGAATGGGAGCCATGCACGAATGTGCACGCTACTACCATTCATTCTAATGGGGAGCCACTTGTGATGTGTATGTTATGCTGTGCCCGCACTGCATACGCATTGCAGACCCACTATAGCACGCTACTAAATGCAGCAATGTTGTAGTGGGACACGTCGGTAATAGAAATTAAGTATGCTTGTGTGGAAGTAAAAGAGGATGAGGGAGATATGTTTGTACTACTACTATCTGAAACTGAGGATAAGGATGTTGATAATGTTGTTTGTGTAAGTCAGCCACCAGTGGCTGCAGTACTTGACCATAATAAAAAGATAGTGATTGTGCTGACTGGGCATAAAACCAAAAAAGTCATTTCTTGGGTGTGGGATTATTATTTTAACCAAATCCTGTCAACATTTGTGAAGGCATCTGCTCCATTTGTTAGGCCAAAGTTAGTAGAGGTAGGAACATTAGCCATCTAAGCACCTCCTCCATGTTACATCATTTGTGGTGAGTTCATGAAATTTGTTTTAAACAATTATAGCAATTTGTTGTAATTAACACCATCATCATCAACCTCCTCATTAGTGGTCAGGGGTAGTCCTTCCAAACAAACCAAGCACTTCAGCCAGAAAAGTGACAGTACCTGTAACTGAAAAGTTTGGTCTGTCAAACTGTGTATGTCCTTTTTAATATCCAACATACAATAAGGATGGGTGGCAGGGGAGATGTATGATTTACCAACAGATGGAATGCTGGTTGTCATGATCCCGACAGTGGTATCCCATCCAACACAATGCCGGCAGTGGGGTGAGCGCTAGAATGCCCCTTGCAGGCACGTTGTGCTTGCCATGTTGTGGGGCACGGTGGCTAGCTGACTCGCCACAGGTTATATTCTATGGGTGCATTTCACCACATATCGGGATTCCGGCATCGTTATTTTGACCACCGGGATCCTGACTGGCAGCATTTAACTTCTTCCTGGTGGGAGAGCCCACTTTTCTTTTCTGCCACTGCTGTGTGGCAATGTTACTGTATAAACTGCCATTTGTTTGTGCCGCTGCTCTGTTGCTTAGTAACCAGGCAGCTTGCTGCAGCCTTTGGCCTAAACTGGATTGAAACCATATTGTGAGATGTGAGGTTTTCAAAATTCACTGGAAATTACTAGAAATTAATGGTATAGAGGTTAAAAATCTGTAGGAATACAAAAATGCCTAAATTCTGTGATTTTAGCATTTTTATATCATTTAAAAAAAAAATCCAGATCCAAAACCAGTGAGGCGGGTTTGGCAAAAAAAAAACACTGATGATGAATTAAAAATGGACCTGGTGCACATCTATAGTCTAAACTATTATATGCTTTCTAATAAAAAGATTGTTGTTCATACTGTACAGTATATGCACTATCTTTCTTTTTCAGAGGAATGTTATTATTGAGAAAAGTTATACGGTTTTAAGCAATCCAGACTGCCATTTGAGAGCTGCACTAATTTTAGGGTGATCAACATAACTGTTTATAATTTTAACTGCACCAGATTAGAATTATTATTATTATTATTATTATTATTATTATTATCTTGTTTTGTAAGTTTGCTTTGAATTATCAATTAATTTTAGTCATTACTGCCTACATTTCAATATTTGTTAGTCTTTGTTTGAGTATATACTTTTTTTCTAATATTTTCCTGTTAACACTACATTATATTAAATATATAATTCCTATTTAATTATTTATGTATTTATTTCTATTTGCTTATATTAGCTTCCAAAAATATACCAGTCCAAGTTCCCCTACTGTATTTTAGGAAAGATAGGGTGTGACTGACACAGCTCATTCATGGGAATTTGCTGAGTCGTATGCTAGTCAGTTTTGCAGACTTTTCACTATAAGCATTCTCTACAGGTAGGCGTACACAATTATGGGTGATGATGAAAGTTTGCAACTCGGCCACATCTCCACTTACAGCTGAAGGAGCACAACAGAGTGTTAAAGGGGCAATTACCTGTACTGTAGGCAAAGTTTAGCGAAGGCATGTCAATATAATTGTAAACTATGCAAATAATCTATATAAATATGGCTCTTTTCAAAAGGATATTTTGCACCAGGGATACAGTAGGTCTGGTGCAAGAGCCCACCAATAGTGGCAATGGCTATAAAAGCAAACATATGGATAGGGGTGCATAGATTTGTATAACTCAGAATATGGGTAATACTGTATATGCATTTTAGTACTGTCGACAGAATGTGGGTGTAAGTACAGATAACTTACTGTAGGTTCAGCTTTGCAGCCCCTCAGAGTGCAAGTATAGCCTGACAATAATACCATTTTGGTGCTGGATACAATTCTGCCCGAGATCGCCGGAGGTGCGGGATGTTTTTTGAATGTTTTTTTACAGGATCAATCACAAGGCAAATCCATGCTGTTGTTGCATCCGGCCTTTGTGTTTAAAGGAGCATGCTTCTCCCTCAGTCATTACCCGTCATATTGACCTTCGATATTAATTAATATAATTCCGCAATTTTAATTTATGCATATCTAATCTAAAGTATCATTGGTTTAGAGCATAGGTTCTCAAACTCGGTCCTCAGGACCCCACACAGTGCATGTTTTGCAGGTCTCCTCACAGAATCACAAGTGAAATAATTAACTCCACCTGCACACATTTTAAAATGTGTCTGTGAGTAATTAATACACCTGTGCACCTGCTGGGTTACCTGCAAAACATGCACTGTGTGGGGTCCTGATGACCGAGTTTGAGAACCTGTGGTTTAGAGCCTAGGTTTTATTCATATCAACACGGGTCGTGATTGTGATACCTTTTTTATACCCAGGCTTTCAAACAGACTTTATCATAAATAATTCTGATTTTGTGACATGCTCTAATCTATGTTCTCTGAGGTAAATGATGATTTGGTATACAGTAGATCCAGAACTTGCAACAGTGCCTTTAAATTGCTAAGCTCTGTAGTTTTTCTTTCAGATGTTTTTAATTATGAGATGTCAATCTATCTATTCTGGCATAGCTTATTTATTTTCGAAACAATGCTTTCAATTAAAAAATATATAAATTTTACTCAAAATAATTATCAAAATAATTATTTGCACCTGAGATTACTCCTCAGGCTATCTTTCTAATGTGACACAAAATAGTTTGTATTTGGAGAGTGAAAGATAGCCAGATTTTATCCATTCATTCATGACCAGATTCTAATATTTGTATTTAACATCTGTGTCTTAGGGGCAGATTTAATTAGTGATGTGCACCAGAAATTTTTCGGATTTTGTGTTTTGGTTTTGGGTTCGGTTCCGCGGCCGTGTTTTGGGTTCGAACGCGTTTTGGCAAAACCTCACCGAATTTTTTTTGTCGGATTCGGGTGTGTTTTGGATTCGGGTGTTTTTTTCAAAAAACCCTAAAAAACAGCTTAAATCATAGAATTTGGGGGTCATTTTGATCCCATAGTATTATTAAACTCAATAACCATAATTTCCACTCATTTTCAGTCTATTCTGAACACCTCACACCTCACAATATTATTTTTAGTCCTAAAATTTGCATCAAGGTCGCTGGATGGCTAAGCTAATCGACACAAGTGGCCGACACAAACACCTGGCCCATCTATGAGTGGCACTGCAGTGTCAGGCAGGATGGCCCTTCAAAAAAATAGTCCCCAAACAGCACATGATGCAAAGAAAAAAAGAGGCGCACCAAGGTCGCTGTGTGACTAAGCTAAGCGACACAAGTGGCCGACACAAACACCTGGCCCATCTATGAGTGGCACTGCAGTGTCAGGCAGGATGGCCCTTCAATAAAATTGTCCCCAAACAGCACATGATGCAAAGAAAAAAAGAGGAGCAATGAGGTAGCTGTGTGACTAAGCTCAGCGACCCAAGTGGCCGACACAAACACCTGGCCCATCTAGGAGTGGCACTGCAGTGTCAGGCAGGATGGCCCTTCAAAAAAATACTCCCCAAACAGCACATGACGCAAAGAAAAAAAGAGGCGCACTTGCAGGGGGCGTGCAAATGGTGGAAGGCGCAAGCTCTTCCCGTCCAGTGTTGGGAAGGTCAGGCATCGCAACCGACACAATTGGACTCTCCTTGGGGATTTGTGATTTCGAAGAACGCACAGTTCTTTGCTGTGCTTTTGCCAGCTTAAGTCTTTTCATTTTTCTAGCGAGAGGCTGAGTGCTTCCATCCTCAAGTGAAGCTGAACCACTAGCCATGAACATAGGCCAGGGCCTCAGCCGTTCCTTGCCTCTCCGTGTCGTAAATGGCATATTGGCATGTTTACGCTTCTCCTCAGACGCTTTTAATTTTGATTTTTGGGTCATTTTTTTACTGATCTTTTGTGTTTTGGATTTTACATGCTCTGTACTATGACATTGGGCATCGGCCTTGGCAGACGACGTTGATGGCATTTCATTGTCTCGGCCATGACTAGTGGCAGCAGCTTCAGCACGAGGTGGAAGTGGATCTTGATCTTTCCCTATTTTTTTAACCTCCACATTTTTGTTCTCCATATTTTAATGTGCACAACTAAAAGCCACCACAGGTATACAATGTAGATGGATGGATAGTATAGTATTATATTACTTATGGAGGACGAGTGATGACACAGAGGTAGGTACAGCCGTGGCCTACCGTACTGCTATATATATATATATATATATATAATATACTGTATAATAATAATAACAGACCTGGTGGACACTGTCAGCAGACTGCTAAACTAGTATGAAGAAAAAAAAAGCCACCAAAGGTATACAATGTAGATGGATGTATACTATAGTATAATATTATATTACTTATGGACGACGAGTGCACTGACGATACAGAGGTAGGTACAGCCGTGGCCTACCATACTGCTTATATATATAATATACTGTATAATAATAATAACGGACCTGGTGGACACTTTCAGAAGACTGCTAAACTAGTATGTAGAAAAAAAAAGCCACCACAGGTATACAATGTAGATGGATGGATACTATAGTATAGTATTATATTACTTATGGACGACGAGTGCACTGACGACACAGAGGTAGGTACAGCCGTGGCCTACCGTACTGCTTATATATATAATATACTGTATAATAATAATAACAACGGACCTGGTGGACACTGTCAGCAGACTGCTAAACTAGTATGAAGGAAAAAAAAAGCCACCACAGGTATACAATGTAGATGGATGGATAGTAAAGTATTATATTACTTATGGACGACGAGTGCACTGACGACACAGAGGTAGGTACAGCCGTGGCCTACCGTACTGCTATATATATATATATATATATATATAATATACTGTATAATAATAATAACGGACCTGGTGGACACTGTCAGCAGACTGCTAAACTAGTATGAAGAAAAAAAAAGCCACCACTGGTATACAATGTAGATGGATGGATACTATAGTATAGTATTATATTACTTATGGACGACGAGTGCACTGACGACACAGAGGTAGGTACAGCCGTAGCCTACCGTACTGCTTATATATATAATATACTGTATAATAATAATAACGGACCTGGTGGACACTGTCAGAAGACTGCTAAACTAGTATGAAGAAAAAAAAAGCCACCACAGGTATACAATGTAGATGGATGGATAGTATAGTATTATATTACTTATGGACGATGAGTGCACTGACGACACAGAGGTAGGTACAGCCGTGGCCTACCGTACTGCTATATATATATATATAATATACTGTATAATAATAATAACGGACCTGGTGGACACTGTCAGCAGACTGCTAAACTAGTATGAAGAAAAAAAAAGCCACCACAGGTATACAATGTAGATGGATGGATACTATAGCACAGTATTATATTACTTATGGACGACGAGTGCACTGACGACACAGAGGTAGGTACAGCCGTGGCCTACCTTACTGCTTATATAAATAATATACTGTATAATAATAATAACGGACCTGGTGGACACTGTCAGCAGACTGCTAAACTAGTATGAAGAAAAAAAAAAAGCTACCACAGGTATACAATGTAGATGGATGGATAGTATAGTATTATATTACTTATGGACGACGAGTGCACTGACGACACAGAGGTAGGTACAGCCGTGGCCTACCGTACTGCTATATATATATAATATACTGTATAATAATAATAACAACGGACCTGGTGGACACTATCAGCAGACTGCTAAACTAGTATGAAGAAAAAAAAAGCAACCACAGGTATACAATGTAGATGGATGGATACTATAGTATAGTATTATATTACTTATGGACGACAAGTGCACTGACGACACAGAGGTAGGTACAGCCGTGGCCTACCATACTGCTTATATATATAATATACTGTATAACAATAATAACGGACCTGGTGGACACTGTCAGCAGACTGCTAAACTAGTATGAAGAAAAAAAAAAGCCACCACAGGTATACAATGTAGATGGATGGATAGTATAGTATTATATTACTTATGGACGACGAGTGCACTGACGACACAGAGGTAGGTACAGCCGTGGCCTACCGTACTGCTATATATATATAATATACTGTATAATAATAATAACGGACCTGGTGGACACTGTCAGCAGACTGCTAAACTAGTATGAAGAAAAAAAAGCCACCACAGGAGTGTTTTTCAGGCAGACAAACGTATACCGGACTGGTGGTCACTGTCAGCAAAACTGTGCACTGTACTCCTGCTATAACTGCTCCCCAGTCCCCACAATTAGGCAGTGTGAGCAGTGCACTCAGCACAGATATATCATGCAGCAGTGCAGCACACTGAGTGAGCACAGATATGGTAGAGCGTTTTTTTTCAGGCAGAGAAACAACGGATTAAACTCAAAACCCTGCACTGTACTCCCTAACAGCTGCTCCCCGTCCCCAATCCTCCCCACAATTATAACTAAGTCACTCAGTCTTTACTCTTTTCTACTATAACGGAGAGGACGCCAGCCACGTCCTCTCCCTATCAATCTCAATGCACGTGTGAAAATGGCGGCGACGCGCGGCTGCTTATATAGAATCCGAATCTCGCGAGAATCCGACAGCGGGATGATGACGTTCGGGCGCGCTCAGGTTTACCGAGCAAGGCGGGAGGATCCGAGTCGCTCGGACCCGTGAAAAAAAAAGGTGAAGTTCGGGCGGGTTCGGATCCCGAGGATCCGAACCCGCTCATCATTAGATTTAATAACCTTTTTTTCTTTAAAAAATTGAAAAAAGGTGTTTTTTTCAGTATAATTCAAATGAATTAAAGGGCTTTTGGAGTAGTTTTCATGAGAAACTGTTCCAAACCCTTTAATTCACATTTTTTTTCAGTAATCAGAATGCATTCCTCCATACTTATAATGGAAAATGCGATATTGGGCAAATTTACTAAACAAAATTTTTGAAAACCCCCCACAACGAGCCCTGTGCTAATTATGCCAGATTTAGCTGCTGTAATCACATGGATCATTGCGATATCCTTACTTCTGCAATGCTTTCTCTGCAGCGAATAAATAGAGGTGGGTACCTGCGCTGGCTGCACAAATATTTGATTAATAATTAATAATAATCAATAATAATTAAAGGGATGGTTTGTTCAATGTAAAAAAAGTAACAATTTATTCATACATCACATATATAGGGATCTAAAAGAAAAAGGAATTCCCATTACCACAAGGTGGCGATAAAATTTAAAAAGTCTTTCCTTAGAATAAGACTTGATGGATTTCACTTTCTCCTGCAACAATGATTTGTATTCCTGTAGGCTAGGGCAACCTCCCCTTGTGCATTCACTGTGTTGAGTAAATAATTACCAGAACCCCGCGTTGTTTAGACATCAGCATAGGAATGAGTCCATTTATAGCTGTGGCGGTGGGTCCGACCTGCTTGTTTATAGGTCCAGTGATGGGAGAGAAGTCCAAAGATTTGCCAAAGGTTGAATAGGGCTGTGCGGGCCAACCAGGAGAGTGAAGTCCAATCATATGAAACAGGCTCAGTTTCATATGATTGGACTTCACTCTCCTGGTTGGCCCGCACAGCCCTATTCAACCTTTGGCAAATCTTTGGACTTCTCTCCCATCACTGGACCTATAAACAAGCAGGTCGGACCCACCGCCACAGCTATAAATGGACTCATTCCTATGCTGATGTCTAAACAACGCGGGGTTCTGGTAATTATTTACTCAACACAGTGAATGCACAAGGGGAGGTTGCCCTAGCCTACAGGAATACAAATCATTGTTGCAGGAGAAAGTGAAATCCATCAAGTCTTATTCTAAGGAAAGACTTTTTAAATTTTATCGCCACCTTGTGGTAATGGGAATTCCTTTTTCTTTTAGATCTCTATATATGTGATGTATGAATAAATTGTTACTTTTTTTACATTGAACAAACCATCCCTTTAATTATTATTGATTATTATTAATTATTAATCAAATATTTGTGCAGCCAGCGCAGGTACCCACCTCTATTTATTGTTTTTTGTTCTGAGGAACTGACCTTCCTCCTACCTGCTGCTGTTGGTTGCGCACCTGCATATTTATTCATTTCTCTGCAGCGAACTGGCTCTGGTGATGAGTGTCCTATGAAAATATATAGCTAATCACAGTTAAAAACAAACAAAACAAAACATATGTACAGTACCAGTGCCAGGGGCTGTGGATCAGTGCTCCAGTGAGGGTTGCCGGTCATAGGGTTCTCCTGTGTGCTCACTTTGGCAGCTCACATTGTGCTCAAAATGGCAGCTCACTTTACAGCACTGCGGGTTACAGCAGCGCACTGGATTCGATCCCCGACAGCCCTCTAGGACCACCGATTACTGGCTCCTGGTATAACCTGGTATAAGTATAACCGGTTGGTGGTCTTGGCAAGCACGGAGGATATTTGTGACAGGGGGGTAGGCAGCAGCGGTGTTAGTGGCAGCACTTGTGCAGAAGTATATTATGATAAACATACCCTGATAATTATGTGCAGGGCATTCACATGACAGAGCTTTCTGGCAAGATCTGTCCCTGCATGTGATTATTGATACATCCATGTGATGTGTACATAATTGCATTGCAAGTTTGGTCAATTTTCTCACATGAATTCAGTATCTTGAGATGCGGATAGTGATAAATTAGACCCTTAGAAATTACATAGATTGTAAAAAATAATAGAAAGTGTGATTTTACATTGTTCAAAAATTATTTTTAGCAGCTCATGTGACATAAACATTTGGTGTACTACATGAAAAGTGTGTGAAATAATAGACTGTTGTGAATTAAGTACTGATTATCTGATTATGTAGATTTATTTATACTCTGTGTTGTTCTGCATTGGTGCACCTAAGAAGCACCACTTCTACCTGACCTGTTTTTGTTTGCTCCTAATTATTATCTGGGGTCCCTATGTAAACAAGTTTTCTCTTTTATTGATGCCTTAGCAAAAAATTGTGTGCCTAATTAGTATAAGAACTCCACTATATTTTAATCAATTACCTTTTTAAACGTTTGTTCAATGGTCCCTTGTAGTGTTGTTTTATATCTGTCTATTCCATCAAGATTTTTATTGAAGCAACAATTATAATACCAAAAGAAAAAAAGGCATAAAAAAGGAACAGATCATAAGGGAGTGGAAGAGGGGGAGAGGCAAAGCGAGAACGGAATTTGGGAGAGACATTGCCTTACTGACAATCAGCACATTAAATCTTATCGAGGTCAACCCAGGGATTTACCTTGAAGAAAAAGTACAATCTTGCAGATGAATGATAAGAAATGCTTCATAAAAGGTGAGGAGATGATGGAGGAATAAAGCTCCATGACATTTAGAAAAACCATATATGATTGGCCAGTTTTCAGGGGCATAAGAGTACAATAAAGATTGGAACTGTACAAGGAATTTCTTGGGAATATAATAATTGATAGTGTGAAATAAATACTTGGTTTGGGGAGTAGCATTATTTTGTTAGCTGTGAGTCAACCAAGTGAAGAGTTTGTAGTGCTCTACAATTTATGTTATAATTAGAGATGTGCGGAGGGCACTTTTCATGTTTTGTGTTTTGGTTCTGGTTCCATGCTCGTGTTTTGAATCTGGATTGGTTTTGCCAAAACCACTCTTTCGTGTTTTGGTTTTGGATCTGGATGATTTTTGATAAATTCAACTAAAATCACAGAGTTTGGGGGTAATTTTGATCCTACGGTATTATTAACCTCAATAACATTCATATCCACTCATTTTCCAGTCTATTCTGAACACCTCACACCTCACAATATTGTTTTTAGGCCAAAAGGTTGCACCAAGGTAGCTGGATGACTAAGCTAGGTGACATAAGTGGGTGGTACAAACATCTGGACCATCTAGGAGTGGCACTGCACTGGCATACAGGATGGCAGATTTAAAAAATAGGCCCCAAAAAGCACATGATGCAAAGAAGAGGTGTAATGAGGTAGCTAGATGGCTAAGCTTAGCGACACAAGTGTGCGGCAGAAAAACCTGGCACACCTAGGAGTGGCACTGCAATGGCAGACAGGATGACACTTAAAAACTAGGCTCCAAACAGCACATCATGCAAAGAAGAAGAGGTGCAATGAGGTAGCTGGATGACTAAGCTAAGCGACACAAGTGTGCGGCACAAACAACATGGGACATGCTGGAATTTGCCCAGATGTAATACACGCACAATATTGGTGGCACAGGAGAGCGTATCCCTAAACCACACACAAACACACATGGCAGCAAAGCCTGTAAAATGAATTTGAATAATAATAACCCTTTTATTTGAAGCTATTGTAATAATATGCAGCATAGGTGAGCGTACCCCTACACCACACAAGGCAAACCCTGTAAAAATTATTTGGATAATAATATAAGTAATGTATATAACTCTTTTATTTGGAGTAAATAATATACAGCACAAGACACCAACACTGGACTTATGGCAGCACAAGACACCACCACTGGACTGAAGCAGCACAAGACAGAACCACTGTACTGGACTTATAAAGCAGTACCCCTGGACTTATACGGCTGTCAGACAGGATGGCACTTTAAAAATCTAATCTCCAAACAACACATGATGCAAAGAAGAAAAAGAGGTGCAAGATGGAATTGTCCTTGGGTCCTCCCACCCACCCTTATGTTGTATAAACAGGACATGCACACTTTAACAAACCAATCATTTCAGCGACAGAGTCTGCCACACGACTGTGGCTGAAATAACTGGTTTGTTTGGGCCTACACCAAAAAAGAAGCAATTAATCTCTCCTTGCACAAACTGGCTCTACAGAGGCAAGATGTCGTCCTCATCCTCATCCTCCGATTCCTCAAACCTTTCAGTGTGTGCATACTCCTTCTCACAGAGTATCAATTCGTCCCCACTGGCATCCACCATAACAAGTCCCTGTGTACATTCTGGAGGCAATTGCTTGTAAAGGTCTTCACGGAGGAATTTATAATTCATTTTGATGAACATCATCTTCTCCACATTTTGTGTAAGTAACCTCCTACGCTGATTGCTGACAAGGTTACCGGCTCCACTAAACACTCTTTCGGAGTACACACTGGAGGGAGGGCAACTTAGGTAAAATAAAAGCCAGTTTGTTCAAGTATACATACGGATTGTCTGACATGCCTACTTGGATGCTGTCACTCATATAATCGTCCAGCATTCTTTCAATGGTGACAGAATCATATGCAGTGACAGTAGACATGTCAGTAATCATTGGCAGGTCCTTCAGTCCAGACCAGATGTCAGCACTCACTCCTGACTGCCCTGCATCACCGCCAGCGGATGGGCTTGGAAATCTTATCCTTTTTTTCGCAGCCCCAGTTGATGGAGAAAATGAAGGAGGAGCTGTTGACGGGTCACGTTCCGCTTGAGTTGACAATTTTCTCACCAGCAGGTCTTTGAAACTCTACAGACTTGTGTCTGTCGAAAAGAGAGATACAACGTAGGATTTAAACCTAAGATTGAACATTGTGGTCAAAATATAGTGCTCTGATTTCAACAGATTGACCACCCTTGAATCCTGGCAAATCGATCTAATTGCTCCATCCACAAGTCCCACATACTTAGCAGAATCACTCCATCTTAGCTCCCCCTTCAATTTCTCCAGCTGATTTTGCAAAACCCTGATGAGGGGAATGACCTGACTCAAGCTGGCAGTGTCTGAACTGACTTCACATGTGGCAAGTTCGAAGGGTAGGAGAACCTTGCACAAGATGGAAATCATTCTCCACTGTGCTTGAGTCAGGTGCATTCCCCCTCTTTTGCCTATATCGTAGGTGGATGTATAGGCTTGAATGGCCTTTTGCTACTCCTTTATCCTCTGAAGCATATAGAGTGTTGAATTCCACCTCGTTACCACCTCTTGCTTCTAAGGAGTGTTTGCTGGCGCTCCAGTATTTGGCACACTGTGGCTGAATGTCGAAAGTGGCTTGCATTTTTTGGTCCACCGACAGCATCTAATGTACGCCCATATAATTTTTCAAAAAATTCTGCACCACCAAATTAATTTTATGTGCAAAACATGGGACGTGCTGGAATTTGCCCAGATGTAATGCACGCACAATATTGGTGGCGTTGTCCGATATCACAAATCCCCAGGAGAGTCTAAGTAGGGTAAGCCATTGTGCGATGATGTCCCTCAGCTTCCGTAAGAGGCACACTGACAACCTCTTACGGAAGCTGAGGGACATCATCGCACAATATCGTAGCCTGCCTAGGAACAAGTTGGCATTTGCGAGATGCTGCTACTGGTGCCACTGCTTTTGTTGCTACAGGAGGCAATACATCTACCCAGTGGGCTGTCGTAGTCATCTAGGCCTTAGTCTACACTGTTCCACTTGTCCACATGTCTGTGGTTAAGTGGACAGTGGGTACAACTGCATTTTTTAGGACACTGAGGACACTTTTTCTGACGTCTCTGTACATTCTTGGTATCGCCTGCCTAGTGAAGTGGAACCTAGATGGGATTTGGTATCGGTGACACACTACCTCTATCAATTCTCTAAGTCCCACTGAACTAATGGCGGATACCAGATGCACATTTAACACCAACATAGCTGTCAAGGCCTGAGTTATCCGCTTTGCAACAGGGTGACTGCTGTCATATTTCATCTTCCTCACAATGGACTGTTGGACAGTCAATTGCTTAGTTGAAGTAGTACAAGTGGTCTTCTGACTTCCCCTCTGGGATGATGATAGACTCCCAGCAGCAACAATAGCAGTGGCAGCAACAGCAGCAGTAGGCGTACCATTCAAGGATCCTCTGGAGGAATCCCGGTTAGGAGAGGACTCCTCAGTCTTGCCAGTGACATGGTCTGCAGGACTACTGATGTTCATGACTGAGGAGGAAGTTCATGTTGAGGGAGTTGGTGGTGTGGCTTGCAGGAGCTTGGGTACAAGAGGAAGAAGGGATTTAGGTGTCAGTGAACTGCTTATGCTTAAAACCAAAGTTTCACAACTTGACACTGACTTCTGTTGAATGCGAAGCAGGTGACGTATAAGGGAGGATGTTCCTAGGTGGTTAACATCCTTACCCCTACTTATTACAGATTGACAGAGGCAACACATGGCTTGACACCAGATTTGTGGAGAAATAATTCCACACCGAAGAGGTGGCTTTTTTGGTATTTTGCCCAGGCATCACAATGGGCTTTTTCATCCCACAGACAACAGGCGTCTCCCCCGGTGCCTGATTAAACAAACCACATCACCATCAAAATCTTCATTGTCAACTTCCTCCTCAGCACCAGCAACACCCATATCCTCATCCTGGTGTACTTCAACAGTGACATCTTCAATTTGAATATCAGAAACTGGACGGTTGGTGTTACTTCCAGCACTTGCAGAGGGCGTGCAAATGGTGGAAGGAGCCACCTCTTCCCAACCAGTATTGGGAAGGTCAGGCATCACAACCACCAACACACTTGGACTCTCCTTGGGGATTTGTGATACTATCTTAGAATGCACAGTTCTTTTTTGTGCTTTTTCCAGCTAAACTCTTTTCATTTTTCTAGTGGGAGGATGAGGGGTTCCATCGTCATGTGAATCTGAACCACTAGTCATGAATGTAGGCCAGGGCCTTAGCCGTTCCTTGCCACTCCGTGTTGTAAATGGCATGTTGTCAAGATTACGTTTCTCCTCAGACCATTTAAATTTATTTTTTGGGGTCTTTTTATTGAACTTTGGCTTTTTGGATTTTACATGCCCTCTACTATCACATTGGACATCGGCCTTGGCAGATGACATTGATGGCATTTCATCGTCTATGTCATGACTAGTGGCAGCAGCTTCAGAACTAAGAGGAAGTGGTTCTTGATCTTTCCCTATTTTATCCTCCAAATTTTTGTTCTCCGTTATTTTTCTGGAGTTATATAACAATATGCAGTACAGAAAAGCGTAACTCTACACCACACAGTGCAATCCCTGTGAAAATTATTTGGATTAAATATTAATAACCCCTTTATTTGGAGTAAATAATATACAGCACAGGACAGCACCACTGAACTTATATGGCAGCACCACTGGACTGGACTTATACGGCAGTATCACTGGAATTATAAGGCAGTACCACTGGACATATACAGCAGTATCACTGGACTTGATTTATATGCCAGTACCACTCGATTTATATGGCAGTACCACTGGACATCTACGGCAGTATCGCTGGAATTATATGGCAGTACCACTGGCCATATACAGCAGTATCACTGGACTGGATTTATACGCCAGTACCACTGGATTTATATAGCAGTACCACTGGACATATACGATAGTATCACTGAAATTATATGGCAGTACCACTGGATATATACGACAGTATCGCAGGATTTATATGGCATGACCGCAGGACATATATATGGCAGTGTCACTGTACTGGATTTATATGCCAGTATCACTGGATTTATACTGCAGTATACTGGACATATACAGCAGTATCACTGGAATTATATGGCAGTAACACTGGGCATTTATGGCAGTATCACTAGACAGGGTTTTTACGCCAGTTACACTGGATTTATACGGCAGTACCACTGGACATATACGGCAGTATCACTGTAATTATATGGCAGTACCTCTGGACATATATGGCAGTATCACTGGACATATACAACAGTATCACTGGACTGGACATATACACCAGTACCACTGGATTTATATGGCAGTACCACTGGACAGATACGGCAGTATCACTGGATTTATATGGCAGTACCAATGGACATATACGGCAGTATCACTGGACTGGATTTTTATGCCAGTACCACTGGATTTATTCGACAGTACCACTGGACATATATGGCAGTATCACGGGAATCATATGGCAGTACCACTTGACATATACGGCAGTATCACTGGACTGGATTTATACGCCAGTACCACTGAATTTATATGGCAGTACCACTGTACATATACGGCAGTATCACTGGAATTATATGGCAGTACCACTGGACATATACGGCAGTATCGCTGGATTTATACGGCAGTACCGCTGGACATATATGGCAGTATCACTGGACATATACAGCAGTAACACTGGACATATACAGCAGCACAGGGACACCACCACTGGACTGATGCAGCAGCACTGCAATGGACTGGACTTACACAGCAACACTGGACATATGGCAGCATAGTACACCACCACTGTGACTGGACTGATGCAGCACAAGACACTACCACTGTACTGATGCTGGACAACACAGCACCACTGCAATGGACTGGACTTATACAGCAGCACTGGACATATGGCAGCAGAGGACACCACCACTGTGACTGGACTGATGCAGCACAAGACACTACCACTGTACCGAAACAGGACACTGAGGACGGAGATACGTCCTCTCGCTACACTCTCCAATGCCAGAGTGAAAATGGCAGTGACTCGCGGCTCCTTACATGGAATCCAAACCCCGCGAAAATCTGACAGCGGGATGATGACGTTTTGCCTCATTCTGGTTTCTGAGTTTGGCAGGAAAACCCGAGCCTGACCTGGATCCGGGCTCGGGTAGTGAAGTTCAGGGGGGTTCAGATCTCAGGGAACCGAAACCGCTCATCTCACGTTTTAATGGATAGAAGTTAACCTCAAAAGTATCTAAAGTGGGAGGTATGATTTTAATTAAGTAACAAATGGAATATGTTTTTAAAATATAACAAAATTAAGGATACAATTCAGCCAGGGTTGAAATGGTGACATTAATAGGAAGTGCTTCTGGCTTGGTTTCATTTAGTTTGTTGTAGTAAACCTGACCATAGCAATCCAGTGTATGATGGAGTTCAGATAGGGAAGACTATGGATGGTAAAAGTGAAAGGAAAATGGGGTCTATTTACTAAGCCTTGGATGGAAATTAAGTGGATGGAGATAAAGTACCAGCCAATCAGCTCCTATCTGCCATGTCACAGGCTCAGTTTTTAAAAAAAACAGGGCTGGTTGACTGGTGATTTAGTGCCATCAACTTTATCTCCATCCAAGGCTTAATAAATAGATGCCATTGTATTTAAACAGATATAATTTGTGGAAAGTGGCACAAATCCAAATCACTGGGAATGAATGGAGTCAGTTGAATGCTTTCTCTACATCCAATAAACATTAAATAACTTTGGTTTTGGTGTTAACCATGGCTTGTATGATACCCAATACCCTAAGGCTATTCTCTGAGGCCTACATACTTGGCATGAATCCCACTTGATCTGAATGGACAGGTCGGGGAATAAAGGAGCAAGTATGGGTGGAAATCAATTAAGTATAAATAATAACATCCCAGTTAGGCATTAAGGAGAGCAATAAGCTAAAATGATTGCATTCAACAGAGTCCTCCACAGGCTTCACAATGGTTACAACTTGGGTTTCTAACATTTTGGAAATAAAGGTGCCTCCCTGCAAAGATGAAGAAGAAATGATCAAAGTAAAGAATGGCACATGTTTTTTCACAAAAATAAATAAATAAATAAATAACACAAAATAAGTTAATATAGCAATCCAGAACAGGGGCTTTATCAGTTGGGAGTTGATTTATAACATAACAACTTCAGCCTCTATCTAAGGAGTATTCAAAATAGCTATATCTGTATAAGCAACAGATGGTAAATGTAAGTCAGTGAGGAAACAGTTAAATGTATTAGACGTGGGTTGTAAAATATCACTATCATCCTTTAGGTTATATCTATTACTAAACTTGTATCCAACATTCTTCTGTTTGTCACCTGTGATCTAGTGAGATTACCCTGGGATCTGTAACGTGTTAGCTCACTGCAGAAAAGTCCGTAACTGTCATACAGGAGTCCCTAGTGAAGACCAGAATTCCTATTATCATTTCACAGGGTTTAGCCAGCATCAGTCACTCATGTTATAATGGACCCACATCTAGACTTGACAGAAACACAACAACGTTACACTATATTAAAATGTAATATTTTATTGTGCACATTTATTATTTTGTACAAAGCTCAATAAATTATTTTTACTTTTTTACTGGCATATACTGTAGTACAGCATGATCACATTATGTGCCAATTAATATCTATCCTTGTACAATATTCCTCCTGATGCTAGGCTTTAACGTCTGTCCAACTTGCACTTCAGTACCTTATCTTTCTGTTTCTACTAAAAAGCGAATAATTATACAAATTAAATGGCCAGTCATGCATATCATTACCCTATGTTTCAATATCAATCTATATTATATCATAAAACTTACTAAACACTTTTAAGTATATCTTGTTTAGCATGCCTGTTAACTTGCTTTCATGTATTTAAGATTGCTACGTATTTAATGTATTTCATTTTTATATATCTTTATAATGAACAATCTATGAATTCAAATTACATGAAACATACTGTATAACTTTTTAATTATTAAATATTGTTATTGTACCCTTTTCTTGCAGTCTTATTGAGTACTATTATGTAGCATATTTCAGTTAATCATCATGGTGTGACCCTTTTTGTAAATCACAAGGGGAAATTTAGTACTGTGAGATGTATTAATTTTCCTTTAGAGAACAAATGTACTGCAAGTTAGACTGTGTGAGGGTTTACATCAATTTTAAAATTTTAGAAAATCAGAGATAATTTAAGACTGCATATACTGTAGGTATAGGGTACAGATTAATAAAAATGCTAATTTTAAACAAAGAAAT
The DNA here is from genome assembly GCF_028390025.1 of Pseudophryne corroboree. Classification (NCBI taxonomy): domain Eukaryota; kingdom Metazoa; phylum Chordata; class Amphibia; order Anura; family Myobatrachidae; genus Pseudophryne; species Pseudophryne corroboree. The sequence goes on from NC_086451.1 coordinate 321,568,839, forward strand.
TTTCACAATAAAACAAGCTATTTCAAACAGTTTCAAAATTCCTACAACGCATCCTTTGAGTTCCACATTTGCTTGGCCATATTACTGGCTTGCACCATATCTGTAACTTATGCAGTCTTCCGAGCTGCAAAGAAGATAACATACATTTATTCTGTTATGTGGTTGAGTGATAACAAAGAAAAACTAAAAGTGATTCTACTTGTAGGTCATATTCAACAGAAAAACATGAGAAATTATGAGTCCAAAAATGGACTTAAGGAAATATACATAATTTCTGTGGAACAGTTTTAAAAATGTCTCATCACTATATTTGAGGTAGGTGTTTAACAGACTTAAGACCAAATAAAATAGGGCATGATATTCTGAAACCACTGAGATTTAGGTGAATAAGTAGTCAAATTTAAAGAGGTAATGTTTAGTAAGGAAAAAACATTTTTGTTTTAAATTTGACTTACTGTATAACTTGCTACAATCTCTGCAGGTCCATTTGGCCTTTAGATTGCTATTGATATTGATATACATTTTTGGGTAGATTTAAATTAGATATGAGCTAAGGGGTTTATTCAGGTTTGTTAGCAAACCAAAAGCAGATGTAACTTGCACAAAGAGTTAGATTTGGGTGGGGTGTATTGTATAAATTAAGTAGCCAGTATTTACCATGCACAGAAACAATAAAACCCACCCATATCTAAATCTTTCTTCACATGTTACATCTGCCCTACCTGCAGTGCAGCATGGTTTTACACAATTGATTACTTTTTTGGTTTGCTAACAAACCAAAATAACTCACTAAGTCTGTTTTTAGACTTGGATTCATTCTAGTGGGAGTATTATGGTGAGATTGGATAAACATATTATTAAGATTTTCTATTAGATAAGCATTTAATACAAGTTTGAAACAGGTTTATGGCAAAACGCAGATTAGGTTTTAAACTAGATTCATTGTTACACTTGGATTAGGGTTGTATTTTATTGGCATGAACAAACAGTACAATGAAAAGCAGCTCAACAAACAATAGAGAGAGGAAAAAGAAACAATGAGATAATTGAACTAAGTGTAATCCTATAAAGGTTTTAAATTCAGTTGTTTACACCAAGGATACATACAGCACAGTAATATAACTAGATATGATGTAAATTCATATATTTACATGTACCAGTAGGAGGTATTATCTGCTGAATTATGTAAATTCATAAAGAAATGTGTATAATGGCAAAGTGATGTATGTAAATATAGTTAAGGTGTTTACAGATTATATTTACTATTGTGCCTATATGACATGGGACACTGTGTACTCACAGGGTCATAAGGGATATTGCAAACCATTATGGTGGTCATTCCGAGTTGATCGCTAGCTGCATTCTTTCGCTGTGCAGCGATGAGGCAAAAAAATGGCACTTATGCGCATGCATATGCAGCGCAATGCACACGCGCAACGTACTATTACAACGAACAATGTCGTTTCACACAAGGTCTAGCGAAGCTTTTCATTTGCATTGCTGGCCGCAGAGTGATTGACACGAAGTGGGCATTTCTGGGTGTCAACTGACCATTTTCAGGGAGTGATCTATAAAACGCAGGCGTGCCAGGAAAAATGCAGGCACGGCTGGGTGAACGCAGGTCATATTTTTGACGTCAAAACAGGAACTGAACAGTCTGAAGTGATCGCAAGGGCTGAGTAGGTATTGAGCTACTCTAAAACTGCACAAAAAAACTTTGCCGCCACTCTGCGATCCTTTCGTTCGCACTTCTGCTAAGCTAAAATACACTCCCAGTGGGAGGCGGCATAGCATTTGCACGGCTGCTAAAAGCTGCTAGCGAGCGAACAACTCGGAATGACCACCTATGATGGCACATATACATAGGTAAGCACTAGTCAATGGAGTGAGGTGTAATTTTCTAGAAGGCTTGCGAGCTGCCCAACTGTCAATCAGCTGTAGTGCTGAGGGAAGCTTCCAGAGCCTCGCGCTGTTGGGAGTAATGTGACCAAGGCTGAGGGGTATAAAAGGTGGAGCCCCACTGCTCAGAGGGAGACTGCTGTTTCCCTTGGTGAGAGCTCACTCCTTCTGCTGCCTCTGCTGTAACAGCAAAAAGAGTTAGGCTGTAAACAGTGTCAGCGAAAGGAGCTTAGGGAAGTGAGCCAGCAAAAGGCACTCACTAGTAACTAGAGGAACATTACGGCTGCTGTACCTGCCATTAGTGGGGACCACAATCTGATAGCCAGTTGAGGTGAATGAGCAGGAGATGGAAGAGTCTTCCCAGCCCTCAGTGTCCTGTGCTATTCATTAAAAAAGGAAGTGTAGCACAGCATTCACCTCACTGCTTACAGGTGCCTGTATTAATAGTAAGCTAGCAGCCAGTTAAACCTGTCTGCCTTATCCCAGAGAGAGGGGGGCAGTGCTGCCCAGAGGGCCTGAGCCAGTACAGCGACAGGATTATAGTGAGTGTACTCACTAAGGCCATAGACTAGGGCAAAAGCGGCATATCGCTGATACCACAAAACAAAGCTGCTACCCTAATGGGGTGTATTTTAAATACCTGTTGTTTTGAACTGAACTGTTTGCTTAGGACCCTAATCGGCTGTATAACCGCACCATCTTATGGTCAATGCTACTAAATACAGAAAGAAATACTCTCAGCCAGACAGATCATCATCTGAATAATAAAAACACCTTGTCTCCATAGTGAGGACAAGGTAGTTAATTCCATCTGAAGCATCAGCCAGACGAGTGCATCCCTTTATTGCTGGGTGTGGAAATATAAGTACACTTTATCCACTAACAGTGGTAGAACTGCAGATCAATTATTCATTAGATGTGAAAGGAATAATATTCACTACAGATTCCACAGGACTTCACTATCTAAGTACATATATATATATATATATATATATATATATATATAATAAAAAAATGAAAAGGGTACCCAATAGCGCTAGATGTGATTTTAAAGCATCACCTCCAGAAGAACCTCCTGTTAGCCAAGGTTCAAAACAATCATAAAAATACACAAATCTGAGAGCGCTAAATTAATAGTATTGTTCCAATGCTATATTACGGTAGTATACAATAAAATTCTCAAATACATTCAAGTAAAATTTATTCATAAAAAATACAGTAAAACATCAAGAGCATCAATAAGGTTTCACAAAGATGTGTCTTCAGAAGTTATCCGGTTTTACATTCAGTGATTTTTGTAATGATTTGTTGGCATGGATTCACTGAGTGACACAAATGCAGAACAATAGATATACCCAACGCGTTTCATCCCTAATGGAACCTCTTCAGGGGTACAGAAATTGGATGCTCAAAAAAGTGAGGTGGGAGTAGCTTGATAAAACATCTACACCTCTACTTGTACCTGTTGAAATAGGTATATACAATCAGGTTATATCTGGTGTATTAGATCACAACGTGAAGTGGCTCCATAGCATAGAGGAGTCCACTTACAATAGGTTATAGCTCAACAATGGTCTTAATGTGACCAATGGTAAATTAATAAATATCTATCACTGAACTGTTGTGAATAATGATCAACTCTCTGCATGTAGAACAATGGGCATAATATGCATAAGAATGATGTGTTCCTCTCAAGAGTCCAGTGGATACCACGGAAATGTCATTGGAAGAAATAAACTATCTCTTTTGATGAACAGTAACTGGTACATAATACATATATTGTCTATTGCACCACTAGTTTTTTGTTATTTACAGGGTGCATGTCACCTTTTCTTGGTTTTCCCAAGTAGGCTCGGGAATGGTTTATACACTTAATTATACTTCGGTCTTTGGAATCCAGGGGTGGGTTACATAAGTGATAGTAATTCACAATAATACTCAATGAACCAGTGCCCTGAGTGGGTGGATAGAAAGGGTCAGAATTTCTGATTATAAGTGGGAGTGCACTGTAGAAAAGGATATTGCATGGAGAAAACAAGGAGGTGGAGGACTCTGCTCATGAGATCTAACAGTCTAGGTGGTTGAGATAGGTTTTCCCTTTGGCTTATGACGAGAGGGAGTGTGTGTGTGTGTGTGTGTGTGTGTGTGTGTGTGTGTGTGTGTGTGTGTGTGAGTATGTGTGTGATTGTAGGTACAGTAAGTGTGATGTGCAAATGTTTGTTCGATTGGGTGTTTAAACTCTTAAATCCCATGGGACATGGATTGATGTGAATATTCTCTGTACAGGACTATATAAATAAATTACAACAATAATAAACATAATAGATTTATGGATAGAATTTTATTAGATTCTTGAGCTTTGTTGTGGCCAGGCTTGGATTAACAATTGAGGGGATGTAGGTATGATCCCGGTGATCGGTATCACGACAGTCAGAATACCGATGCCGGGATCCTGGCTGCCAGAATGCTGGCAGCTACACTAGGGCTATTACCACTCGTGGATGTCCACGACACCCACAGATTAGGACAGTACAGTGAACTAGTGAGCCTGCAGTGTTTTGCTAGCACAGCGAGCCCGCAAGGTACTTCATTGCACTTGCCCCCCTGCCAACATTCTGGCGGCCGGGATCCCGGCGTTGGTATTCTGATTGCCAGGATCCCATCTGCCGGGATCATATAGTATAGATATCAGCCACAATCAAGTCCTCATTCTTTCACCTGAGGAACATAGCCAGAATCAAGCACATAATTCCCTCAGATGATCTGCCAAAAGTCATACAAGCATTTGTATCATCTCGATTAGACTACTGTAATGCCCTCTACCTTGGTCTCTCAGCAAAATAATTGCACCACTTACAGCTGGTGCTAAACACAGCTGCCAGGCTGTTAACCAACCAGCCCCACTCTAGCCACATAACACACATCCTCTACTCCCTTCACTGGCTGCCTGTAAGATGGTGAATCATCTTCAAGATTGGATTACTGAGTTTCAAAGCACTACATGACCAGGGCCCCAGGTACCTGAAGCAGCTTCTGATCCCATACTGCCCCACTCTATTACTGCGATCTGTAGATGAAGGACTTTTTTCAGTTCCTAGAATCTCCCGTAATTCATCTGGGGGTCGAGCTTTTAGTCACGCGGCTCCGACTCTATGGAACTCATTTCCACGCACAGTACAAGAGGCCCCAACTATAGAATCCTTCAAAAGTAGACTCAAGTCTTTCCTGTTTACTCAAGCATTTCCATAATGTCCCTTTAGTATCTACATGCTTCTGTATTTTATGAAAAGCTGTTATGTACTTCATTATTTTCTTTACTATATTATGTATCTTTTAAGCACCTTGAGTCCTATTGGAGGAAGAGCGCTATATACAGTAAATACAATTATTATTATTATTATTATTATTATTATTATTATTATTATTATTCATGGTTAAAAATTGTATTAATATTAAAACTAGATTGAATTAGGTCTTGAGTCCGGTTTATTGTTAGTCTTGGATTACATGTTAAACTATGTTTACAGTTAGATTTGCCTAAAGCTTGAATTATATTTAGAATAAATGTCTGCTGTAGGGTAGATTAAAGATGAATTGATGCTAGCATGCATTTTAGATTATAATTCCAGGTTTATTTTAAATGTACATTCCACTTAAAAGGGCACTTTCAACTTCCTATGACATTAGTTGTCTATAATAGAACCTACCCAATAAAGGCACCATTGTTGCAAAGTGTATTGGTGTGTTCCTGTCATGATGGGCCAAATCAAATTTTCAATTTTGACAACAATTGTAAGGGCTGTGGTAGCAGGAGTAGGGTTTTTCTTGCCAAAAGCAGAGATAACTTGGCGCACTTATTCCTTAATGCATACACATATACACATATTAAGATGCAATGGATGCAGCTTATTAATGTTGTGAGACATTGTTTTTCCTCATAATTGACCCTAAATGCCAATGGGGGAAAAAAGGGGGTCAAGCGCAGACTTCACATTGAAACACATTCCTCTTGCTAAAAGTATTTAATGCTAGACCTGCAGCCCTGGGGCAGAAGTTCAGCCCAGTCACTCAGAGGCAAGTTGCAGTTTGGTGCCCCGCCTTTTTAAAAAACAAAAAGTTAATATTGGCAGGACTCCAGCTACGCTGTGTGACAATGGCCAGTGGGTCAGGGTCAACCTCACGAGATTCAGCCATCTGCAGAATGCAATATCAGCATTTACCACTGGGTCCCATCTCATAGTCCAGCAGCAGTGGTGGGCACACAATTCTTTGTTGCAGCACAGGCTGAATGGTGCCAGGCACTGCTATTCTGTCCCAAACTGCAGGTGGTAGCATGGATCCTGGGACAGAGCAGATTAATTCTGCAGCAGCTAGTGCACCGCAGAGCTACGTTGGAAGAGCAGCAATCACACTTGGATCCTGCTGTGAACCACACAGGTGCTGATGTACATGTAAGTGCACATTCAGGGCTTCGAGCCTGGAGGCAGGTGACTCCATTGCCTCTGGGCGTTCCATCCCTGCTGAAAGTCTTGTGGTGCTTAAGGTAATGGTCTTTTCTGCCTCCCCCTTTTTTTGTCACTTGTTTATCTCCATAACATTAATTGGTACTTTTAAAACATCAGAACATGATTCTATTATACATAATGTGTTTTTAAATAATATAAAATAATGCTTAGAAACTAAATTTAATATGCAACAGGTTTGATTAGAAACCAACAGGATTTGGCAATAAATGAGGGTTAAAAAAACCCTGTATATTTACTGAAGACCATTTTAACCTTATAAACTGAACACGTAATTACCTTCATCGGGGTATATTTACTAAGGTCCCGATTTTGGCCGAGATGGTGTTTTTTCTTCAAAGTGTCATCTCGGGAATTTACTAAACTCAAATCTCGGCAGTGTTGAGGGCATTCATATTTTTTTGGAAGTCAAAGAAAAAAAATACGAATTAATACACCATCCGTCAAATATGACTGTTTTTTGATACAACTCGGTAATTTACTAAAAAGTGTATTTCACGAACACTGCCGGCAATAGCCAAACACTGCCGTGAAAAAATACAAATCGTAAAAAAAGCAAATTTAAAACAGACCTGCTTTCTTTTACCGTGTTCTGATAGGCATGCACGGATCCATGAGATCCGTGCATGTTTATCAGTGGGAAGGGGTGGGAAAGTGTTACATTTTCTGGAAAAAAATGCGTGGGGTCCCCCCTCCTAAGCAAAACCAGCCTCGGGCTCTTTGAGCTGGACCTGGTTGAAAAAATGTGGGGGGAAAAATGTCAGGGGTTCCCCCATATTTAATCAACCAGCACCGGGCTCTGCGCCTGGTCCTGGTTCCAAAAATACAGGGGACAAAAAGCGTAGGGGTCCCCCGTATTTTTGAAACCAGCACCGGGCTCCACTAGCCTGGTACATAATGCCGCAGCCGGGGGAAACTTTTATCTAGGTCCCTGCGGCCCTGGCATTACATACCCAACTAGTCACCCCTGGCCGGAGTACCCTGGAGGAGTGGGAACCCCATAAATCAAGGGGTCCCCCCCTCCAGCCACCCAAGGGCCAGGGGTGAAGCCCGAGGCTGTCCCCCTCATCCAACCGAGGCTGTCCCCCCATCCAAGGGCGGCAGATGGGGGGCTGATAGCCTTTTGAAAAAATGTGAATATTGTTTTTAGTAGCAGTACTACAAGTCCCAGCAAGCCTCCCCCGCAAGCTGGTACTTGTGGTTCTCCAAGTACCAGCTTGCAGGGGAGGCTTGCTGGGACTTGTAGTACTGCTACTAAAAACAATATTCACATTTTTTTCAAAAGGCTATCAGCCCCCCATCCACCGCCCTTGGATGGGGGGCACAGCCTCGGGTTTCACCCCTGGCCCTTGGGTGGCTGGAGGGGAGGGGACCCCTTGATTTAAGGGGTTACCACTCCTCCAGGGTACCCCGGCCAGGGGTGACTAGTTGGGTATGTAATGCCAGGGCTGCAGGGACCTAGATAAAAGTTTCCCCCGGCTGTGGCATTATGTACCTGGCTAGTGGAGCCCGGTGCTGGTTTCAAAAATACGGGGGACCCCTACGCTTTTTGTCCCTGTCATTTTGGAACCAGGACCAGGTGCAGAGCCCGGTGCTGGTTGATTAAATATGGGGGAACCCCTGACATTTTTTTCCCCATATTTTGTCAACCAGGACCGGCTCAAAGAGCCCGAGGCTGGTTTAGCTTAGGGGGGGGGGGGGGACCCTACGCATTTTTTTTAATGATTTGTAACAATGTTATTTTTTTATACAAAAGGTGCACAATGAAGCCCTGCACGGATCTCACAGATCCGGCCGAGATTCATTGTGTTAATGTCGGCAGTGTTTTACTATTCACTCCCGTAAAACACTGCCAAAAAATACGAATGACATCGACATCGGAAAACACGAAAATGCAGAATATGACAGCTTAGTAAATTAGTCGTAATAAATTCAAAAAGTTGCAAATTTACACTTGCGATGTCATTCATGTTTGAACTTTAACCTCATTCTGAAAAATACGAATTTTAGTAAATATACCCCATGGTTTCTAAACCGTGATCTCACAGCAATTCTGTCACTGTCTAGAAACGTTTCACAGACCCCTATAATAAAAAAAAACATAGGGCCTAATTCAGACCTGATCGCAACAGCAACAATTTTCTCTAATGGCCAATACCATTTGCACTGCAGGTGGGGCAGATATAACGTGTGCAGAGAGAGTTAGATTTGGGTGGGGTGTGTTCAAGCTGAAATCTAAATTGCAGTGTAAAAATAAAGCAGCCAGTATTTACCCTGCACAGAAACAAAATAACCCGCCCAAATCTAACTATCTCTTCAAATATTACATCTGCCCCACCTGCATTGCACATGGCTTTGCCCATTAGAGAAAGATTTTGCTGCTGCGATCAGGTCTGAATTAGCCCCATAATTCTATTTAAAATAATCCCATCTGCCACTACAAATACTTAACATGGACAGCACGCACATTACTTCCTATATAGACTATGGGCCAGATTCAGAGATGTAAGCATTGCCGATATTTGCGCTATTTACTAATTTCCTTGTGCTGTGTCAGAGCCATACTGTGCATTTGATTAGCAGAAGTGGGCATAGTGAGGTTTTATTTGCAAATTGAGCAACACACAGTAAGCACTTGTGGAAGGTAACAGGTGTGGCAAGGCAAATGTCGGTTTGTCAGTACGACTGTGGGGGCTTGTCTGAGCCTGTGACTGCATCTTCCTACAAAGTCACAAAGGCTCCATTGGCTTACATGCAAATGAATCATGTCTCTGTACCACTGGCGTTTCTATAATGGGTGCAGTGTGAGCGGTGCACACGGGACCCTGAGTAAAGAGGAGGCCCCAACCACAAACGCTGCACCCATTTTTTAAATACTAACCCCTCCGGAGTCCAGTGACGGCATCTGAAACACTGTTAAAACACTGTGAAAATAGCTCAGCTGCCATTTTCACGAAGTTCTGCACATGCACAGTAGAGAAGTCTCAGGGAAAATGGCTGCTGCACCATTTTCCCGGAGATTTGCGCATGCGCAGTAGAGTCTGAGCCATATAGTGTTCAGACTCTCAGCACTGCCGGCAGAGAGGAGGGGGCCCGCCGTACGGAGGAGGCTGAACACGGGCCTCCTCCTCTCTTAAAGCACCCCTGCTCTGTACAAATACCCTATGAGAACTGTAATGTATCATTAATATACAAATTGCTAATATTTAGCTATTTAAATATGCTGCAATTGTTAATTAAGAATTCAAAAGGACTGGATAAAATGAAGTCCGAGTTCGCCGACTGTGCGAAATGCTGGTCGAACTCGGTTATTATTTTAAGGAGAAATCATGTACAAGGCATGGTTTAGCTTTGTGAATGGTTGTCATTTTAAAAAGGTTTCAGTTCGGCCGGCATTCAAAGTCGGCTGAAAAACTCGGACTTCATTACATCCCAGCCAAACTGTCCTTAATTTTCAACACGAAAAATAATGGACAATTCTCAATAATCTTCACACTGTTTTAAGTTAATAGACACTGCTTTCTGAAGGGAAAGCAATGAGCAAAAAAAAATAAAAAATCTTAATTTCAGTGCCATGCATCAGCAGTTTGTCATTTAAAAACACATTTAACAAAACCATTCCCATAAAACTATAGATAAATATTTATTATTCCAAATTTATGATACATTCATAGTTATTTCATAGTTCATTATTTCTATAGTGACTATGTTCATCAAATTCATAGAATTCTTTCCATTGTACCAAACTGATGTACAGTTCTCCTCACAAAGCTTTGCAGATAAAGGACTCACATCACAATTGTACTATTTTTAAAGGACCATGCATAATTCAAAATTCTCACAAATCTGTTCACCTGCTGAATGGGATGTATTTTGCACTTATAACCCCTTGTACTTAGGGATGTTTAGACATGGCAAAATACAGTACAAAAAATAATTCCATGCTGACTAAAGGAAATACACTTTTTATAAGCATCTTGTCATACTGCCAATTGTAGACTGTTGATGATGATGATGATAATGATGATTAACAGCTTTTCCTGATTTGCTGAACGTGTCTCAATCCTTCCCATTGGTACCTTTACTATTGTAATCAGGCTGTTGCAAATGTTGTGCCATGCAGGTTTAGAACCTACCTACAGCATATTCTAGTTAAATTCCAAACATGCACATATACTGTAATGAGTAGGCCAGTGGTTCCCAAATGCAGTCTTCAAGACACTCCAATGGTCCAGGTTTCAAGGATATCCTTGCTTGGGCACAGATTGTATAATGAATCTGATTGAAGTCAAGGGTATGGAAAACACTATCCCCTGTTAGAGTGCCTCAACATATGAAAGTCTTTTCCACACCCATGTCGGTCTTCTCATTCACCCTGAACAGTAGTTTGGGAGCACCAACACTAAAGTATTTTTGTGAATGTTTCACTATTGGATATAAATTAAGTGGTACCAACAATTACCATTTAATTATACTTGATTCATTTTCTTCATAAATCCAAAACTTGTGCTTGTGAAATACCTCTCTCTGTCATACTGTTTAACTCATGTGTGCCTAAGCATGGGAAGCCTTAAAACCTGAACTGTTGGGGTGCCTTGATAATTGCATTTGGGAACCACTAGTAGAGATGTGCGGTGGGCACTTTTCATGTTTTGTGTTTTGTTTTGGTTCTAATTTCACTTTCGTGTTTTGGTTTTGGCTTTGGTTTTGTATCTGGATGATTTAAAAAAAAAACCCATAAAAACAGCTAAAATCATAGAATTTGGGGGTAATTTTGCTCCTACGGTATTATTAACCTCAATAACAATCATTTCCACTAATTTCCAGTCTATTCTAAACACCTCACACCTCACAATATTGTTTTTAGGCCAAAAGGTTGCACCGAGGTTGCTGGATGACTAAGCTAAGCGACACAAGTGGACAACACAAACACCTGGTCCATCTAGGCGTGGCCCTGCAGTGTCAGACAGGAGGAAAGATATAAAAAATAGTCCCCAAACAGCACATCATGCAAAGAAGAAAAAGAATTGCAATGAGGTAGTTGTATGACTAAGCCAAGCGACACAAACAATTGGCCCATCTAGGCGTGGCACTGCAGTGGCAGACAGGAGGAAAGATATAAAAAAATAGTCCCCAAACAGCACATCATGCAAAGAAGAAAAAGAATTGCAATGAGGTAGTTATATGACTAAGCCAAGCGACACAAACAATTGGCCCATTTAGGCGTGGCACTGCAGTGGCAGACAGGAGGGCAGATATTGAAAAAAGGCCCCTAACAGCACATGATGCAAAGAAGAAAAAAGGGTGCACCGAGTTTGCTGTAGGCCTAAGCTAAGCGACACAACCACCTGGCCCATCTAGTAGTGTCACGCAGTGGCTGAATGTCGAGAGTGGGCCACAATTGTTCGGTCCACTGACAGCATCTCCAGCACGCTCCAGTCACTTTTAAAAAAATCTGCAATTGGTGGACTTATACGGCAGTACCCCAGGACTAATACAGCAGTACCCCTGGACTCATACGGCAGTGTCACACATGATGGCACTTTTCAAAAACTAGTCCCCAAACAGCACCTCATGCAAATATGTTGAAGAGGTGCAATGAGGTAGCTGTATGACTAAGCCAAGTGACACAAACATTTCCTACTGGAATAATACGTCCAAATCACTGGAATTAATTGGCAAGATCACTCTAATTATATATCCAAATCACTGAAATTAAATGGCAAGATCACTGTAATTAATAATTATAAATCACTGTAATTAATTGGCAAAATCACTGTAATTATACATCCAAATCACTGGAATTAAATGCAAAATCTCTCTATCGCCTGCCTAGTGAAGAGGAATCTAGGTGGGATTTGTTACCGGGGACACAATACCTCCATCAATTGTCTAAATCCCACTGCACTAATGGTGGATACCGGACACATGTCTAACACCAACATAAGTGTCAAGGCCTCAGTTATGAGGGCTTCCATCGTCACGTGAAGCTGAACCACTAGTCATGAACATAGGCCAGGGCCGTGTCGTAAATGGCATATTGGCAAGTTTACGTTTCTCCTCAGACAATTGAAATTTTTTTTTTTTACTTTTTACTGAACTTTGGCTTTTTGGATTTTACATGCCCTCTACTATCACATTGGGCATCGGCCTTGGCAGAAGACGTTCATGGCATTTCATCATCTGTGTCATGGCTAGTGGCAGCAGCTTCAGCACTAGGAGGAAGTGGTTCTTCTTGATCTTTCCCTTTTTTTATCCTCAAAATTTTTGTTCTCCATTATTTTTTGGAAGTTATATAAGACAATATGCGGCACAGGAATGACTGGAATGACTGATGGACAGGACACTACCACTAATCTGATGCAGCACAACAAAACAATACTGTAAGAGACTTGTGGTTGTTGTTATTATTATTATTATTATTATATGGCAGCAGTGGACATATAGCAGCAGCGTATATTATTACTGGAATGACTGATGAGACAGGACACTACCACTAGTCTGATGCAGCACAACACAACAATACTTTAAGAGACTTGTGGCTGTTGTTATTATTATTATACGGCAGCAGTGGTCATATAGCAGCAGTGTATATCGTCACTGGAATGACTGATGAACAGGACACTACCACTGGTCTGATGCAGCACAACACAACAATACTGTAAGAGACTTGTGGTTGTTGTTATTATTATATGGCAGCAGTGGACATATAGCAGCAGCGTATATTGTCACTGGAAAAACTGATGAGACAGGACACTACCACTGGTCTGATGCAGCACAACACAACAATACTGTAAGAGACTTGTGGTTGTTGTTATTATTATTATTATTATTATACGGCAGCAGTGGACATATAGCAGCAGCATATATCGTCACTGGAATGACTGATGAGACAGGACACTACCACTGGTCTGATGCAGCACAACACAACAAAACTGTAAGAGACTTGTGGTTGTTATTATACGGCAGCAGTGGACATATAGCAGCAGCGTATATCGTCACTGGAATGACTGATGAGACAGGACACTACCACTGGTCTGATGCAGCACAACATAACAATACTGTAAGAGACTTGTGTTTGTTATTATTATTATTATTATTATTATTATTATTATATGGCAGCAGTGGACATATAGCAGCAGTGTATATCGTCACTGAAATGACTGATGAGACAGGACACCACCACTGGTCTGATGCAGCATAACACAACAATACTGTAAGAGACTTCTGGTTGTTGTTGTTTTAATTATTATTATACGGCAGCAGTGGACATATAGCAGCAGCCTATATCATTACCGGAATGACTGATGAGACAGGACACTACCACTGGTCTAATGCAGAACAACACAACAATACTGTAAGAGACTTGTGGTTGTTGTTCTTACTATTATACAGCAGCAGTGGACATATAGCAGCAGCGTATATCATCACTAGAAAGACTGATGAGACAGGACACTACCACTGGTCTGATGCAGCACAACACAGTCAACAACACTTTATACAGCTACACTAGCAGGAGAGGACACCAACACTGTGACTGCCTGGACTGATGCAGCACAATACACTGTGACTACACTGGACTGGACTGAGTAGCACAAAACAGCACAAGACTTGCCACCACACTTTCCCGCCCCCACACAGACACTGGAGGACGGAGACACGTCCTCTAACTACACTCTCCGAGACTGGAGTTAAAATGGCCGCAACACGCGGCACTTTATATGGAATCCAAATCCCACGAGAATCCGACAGCGGGATGATGACGTTTTGCTGCGTTCAGGTTTCCGAGTCAGGCGGGAAAACCCGAGCCTGACTCGGATTCGGGTTCCAGACGTTAAGTTCGGTAGGGTTCGGTTCTCTGAGAACCAAACCCGCTCATCTCTAAGTATAAGCAAAGGTTTTCTAGTTATTTACATATGGGACATACTTTTTTGAAGTAGCCACAATGTGGCAACAGATGATGTATAGAAATGTGCCATATTTCAAAATACTGGCTCTGACTAGCATGTCAGTGTGACACTGCAGAGTAGAATCTGTTTCCTGAAGTTTCTCTGTCTCCAGAGGTGTTATGGTATTTGTTTGAGTATGTGGTCATGAGGTCAACAGTGACAATGTCACTAGTCACTACAGCATTTATCTATTAACAGTTTCTTATACAGCACATTAAATTCCATTGTGTTTTACAACTGTAAACACCAATAATAAATTAATACAAAACAATTGGAAACAACAGTGAAAACACAAAACTAGGTAGTAACAGGCACAGTGGCGGAACTAGCGAGCGGTGGGCCCAGGTGCGACAAAATGCTTTGGGCCCCCCTCCCTCCAAGTCCACCCCCTCACCCCTGGAGAGGATCTGGTGAGGGGGACCTGCTCAGGGCCAGAGAAATGGATACCTAGCAACAGTGCCGTAACTAGACATTTTTGCACTGTGTGCAAGAAACGGCATCGGAGCCCCACTCCTGCATGCAAAACAGGGGCAGTGCGCGCCATAGGCGCGCGCAAAAATACATAGTGGCGTGGCTTCGTGGGGAAGGGGTGTGGCCACAAAATAATACCAATTCAGAAAACGGTGCACAGTAGTCTCCATTATTCAAATTACGCCGCACAGTAGCACCACTACACCAGGTAGAGACCCTTTTACACCTTACGGTGGACAGATTCCCCTTTTTGCACATTACAGCAGACAGCATCCACTTTTTACACATTACAGCAGACAGCGTCCCCTTTTTACACATTACGGCAGACAGCGTCCCCCTTTTTACACATTACGGCAGACAGTGTGCACTTTTTACACATAATGGCAGACAGCATCCCCTTTTTACACATAATGGCAGACAGCGTGCCCTTGTTACACATAGCGGCAGACAGCGTACACTTTTTACACATAACGGCAGACAGCGTGCCCTTGTTAAACATAGCGGCAGACAGCGTACACTTTTTACACATAACGGCAGACAGCGTCCCCCTTTTTACACATTACGGCAGACAGCGTCCCCTTTTTACACATTACGACAGACAGCGTACACTTTTTACACATAACGGCAGACAGCGTCCCATTTTTACACATTACGGCAGACAGCGTGCCATTGTTACACATTACGGCAGACAGCGTACCCATTTTTACACATTACGGCAGGCAGATTCCCCCTTTTTACACATTGCGGCAGGCAGATTCCCCCTTTTTCCACATTGCGGCAGGCAGATTCCCCATTTTTACACATAGCGGCAGGCAGATTCCCCATTTTTACACATTGCGGCAGGCGGATTCCCCATTTTTACACATAGCGGCAGGCGGATTCCCCATTTTTACACATAGCGGCAGGCGGATTCCCCATTTTTACACATTGCAGCAGGCAGATTCCCCATTTTTACACATAGCGGCAAGCAGATTCTCCCTTTTTACACATTGCGGCAGGCAGATTCCCCATTTTTACACATAGCGGCAGGCAGATTCCCCATTTTTACACATAGCGGCAGGCAGATTCCCCATTTTTACACATAGCGGCAGGCAGATTCCCCATTTTTACACATAGCGGCAGGCAGATTCCCCATTTTTACACATTGCGGCAGGCAGATTCCCCCTTTTTACACATTGCGGCAGGCAGTCCCAAGAAAGAAAGAAAAAAAGAAAGAAAGAAAGAAAGAAAGAAAGTAAGTAGAATTATACTTACCCTCTCCGCTGGCTCAGGCTCCTCGGTGCAGCTTGATGATTCCTGGGCAGGAGAGAAGCAGGAGGAGGGAAGTGGAGGAGGGAGCCGCAGCAGCGCTGTTATTGGTGGAGGCGCTGCTGCTGCCCCTCTGCTTCACTATAGGCTGTTCTCAGAAGACAGCCTATAGTGAAGCAGAGGGGCAGCAGCAGCAGCGCCTCCACCAGTAACAAAGCGCTGCTGCGGCTCCCTCCTCCGCCACCCTCCTCCTTCCCCCGTACCGCTGCTCCTCTCCTCTCCGGGCGGCTGTGCGCTGCGGGCAGCGGTTGCCCACAGCACACAGCGGCATGTAATGAGTCAGTTTGACTCATTACATGCTTTGGGCCCCTGGACAGAGGCGGGCCCCAGTGCAATGCACTGGTTGCACTGGCGGTAGTTCCGCCTCTGAACAGGCATGTAGAGAGGTAGGAAAGCCCTGCTTGCAAGCTTGCAGTCTATAGGGAAGTAGGCATTGGTACGCAAGGATAGATGTTATCTATTGCATAATGGTCCACCAGATTGCAAAGGTTCTTGGTGGGCTGTATGATATGGTCACATAGCAAAGTTGGTTTGGTGTCAGAAAGATAGGAAAGTGAAGAAAAATAAAATATGTAAGGATGTGAGTGGATTTTACATTGGGGATGTAATTGAACAGGAAAGTTTATGAAGGTTATGGGGGTGGTTCCGGAATTTGATAAGCTTACCTGAAGAGGTGAGTTTTCAGGGAACGTTTGAAGGTTTAGATACTAGAGCAGAATCTTTTTGTGAATAGCAGGACATTCCACTGACTGGGTGCAGCCTGTAGAAAGTCATGCAATTGTGAATTGGGGTGAAAAAATGAGTGTGGATGAGATATGTAGATCTTGTAAAGAGCAAAGTGGTCAGGTTGGGAGATATTTTGAGATAAGCAAAGAGATGTACATTAATGTAGTTTGGTTAATGGCTTTGTGTGTGATTAAAATTATTTTATATTGAATAAGTTAGAATACAGCTAACCAATGGAGGGAGGGACAGAGTGGATCTGCAGACGATAAATATATAGTGAGGAAGATTAGTCTCGCAGCTGCACTCAAAATGGACTATAGTGGTGAGAGTCTCTTTTTGGTAAGCCCATTAAAAATACTATTGCAATAATCAATGTGGGAGATAATGATAGCATGGATTAGAGTTTTTTTGTATATTTTGTATGGTATGGTTGTATTTTGGATACTGTATATATTTTAGGTGCTTATAGCAAGATTTAGAGACATATTGAATGTGTGTAACAAACTACAGTTCAGAGTTGAGGATGACACCTAGGCAGTGAGCTTGTGTGGTAGGTTTAATTGTCGATTTCTCAACAGTGATAGAGATATCAGGTTGGCAACTAGTATTTGTCAATGGAAATGTAACTTAATTATTTCTGTTTTGGAAATATTAAGTTTGAGGTGGCAAGATGACATCCAAGAGGATGTGAAACGGACCAATACAGATGGTGACAAAGTAGATTTGAGTATCATCCATGTACACATGACACATAAATAAAAAAGAGCTGATTAGTTTGCCAACAGATGTGGTATAGATTGAGAAAAGCAGAGGACCTAAGACTAAGCCTTGCAGTACTTCAACTGATAGAGGCAGTGAAGAAGAGGTGGATTCAGAGAAGCGGACACTGAAAAAGCAGTTAGATAGGTAGGATGAGAACCAAGAAAGGGCTTTGTAGTGAAGACCTAGGGTTTGTACTGTTTGTATGAGAAGAGAGTGGTCAACAGTGTCAAAAGCAGCAGAGAGATATAGCAGATTAAAAAGTGAGTAGTGGCCTTTGGACTTAGCAGTGACCAGATCATTAACTACTTTAGTTAGTGCTGTATCTGTGGAATGTTGGGAATGAAAGCCTGATTGAAGTGGGTCCAATAAGTTGAGTGAGTTAAGAAAGTGTGTGAGGTGAGCATATGCAAGTCTCTCAAGTAGCTTGGAAGGGCATAGGAGCTGAGACATGGGACAGTTTAATATAGTGTAGTTTGGGTCAGAATTTAGGTCTTTTCAGAATGGGAGTAATCACGGCATGCCTGAACAGTTAAGGAAAGATACCAGTAGAGAGAGAGAGAGATAGATTATTTATTATAGTTAATGTTGGGATGCGTACAGGACACAGAACTTTACTTATTTATGAGAGAATAGGATCAAGAGGAGAGGTAGTAGAATAGCAGGATGAAAAGAGTGTTGATACAGTACTTCATCTTCATTTGTGGGATCAAATGAAAGTGGCAGAGGTAAGGAATTGAGCATGTCACTTACTGAGGAAGAACATTCCATTTCAGTATGGTGACCTTGGTATTCTGGACCTGAGATCTCAACATGGTTAAAATGCAAGTTAGAGCATTTCACTCATGTGGGCATTATAACTTTAAATATGCCACTTGCCAACAAGTTTAAAGTCATAAAATCCACACAGAACAAATACTCTAAGAAGCATTTCAGCTGTGTCAGGATTCGGCCTCTGGCATACTGAGTTTGACATATTGACTGATGACAGTGTCACAGTCGACAATACCCAACCCATCTGTTTGGTAATACCATGCTCCATGTAATGCAATACTCAAAGCGGGTCATTCCGATTTTATCGCACATAGAAACTTTTTGCTGTTCGTGCGATCAACTAGACGCCGCCTATGGGGGACTGTATTTTAGCATAGCAGGGCTGTGATCACTTGTGCAGCCCTACTATGCTAAAAAAGTTTTGTGCAGAACAAGACTAGCCCTCCAGTTACTTACCCTATGCGATGGATCCAGCGATGAAGGTCCCAGAATTGACATCAGACTACCGCCTGGACACGCCTGCGTTCGGATCTCCATGCCTGGAAAACGGTGAGTATCTGCCCTGGAGCGATTCTTGCGATTGCGCTAGCGATCACTTTCTTCTTTCTTCTGGTCGTTGCCCGGTGACGGCTGTCGCCGGGCAATGACGCACATGCGCATTGCGGGAGCCACGCATGCGCGTTTCCGACCCGTTCGCATCGTAGCGATGAACTGCTGTTTGCAAATGGGTCGGAATGACTCCCAAAGTACAAGTCCATAACTAATTCTTGCATAAATGCTGAGATGGTGTGCTATTATAATCTGACATTGCCCAATTTACTTGATATGTTTGAGTAGACTTGGATAGTATATACAAGGAGCTTAATAAAGTTATTACTAAGATTTAATTTATTGGTAGTATAAATAAGTACCTGTCTTAGAATAATGTAGAAACTGCATTTCTGAAATAATGTAAATTGTATATTAACAATGAAAATTCATGTATTAATATGACAGATGGCTCAGAGAAGCAAGATATCAGTTCATTGTACTTAGCCACAGTCAGTTCATCTAGGAGGAAACAGAACACATTCTAAATACAGTAGCTCTATGTACTAACTTGCAGCTCAAAAAAAATTACAATTCATGTTATTATTCACTATCTTGGTACAGAATGTCTATGTACAACAGTAAGATATTGCTGAGAACACAGTTGCAATACAAGAGTCACAATGATTGCTACTATCTGCTATCTCGGTACAGCGTGTCTATGTACTACATTAAGTTACAGATCAGAACATAGTTGCAGTAAAAAAGCTGCAATACCGGAAGGGGTCCCGATGCACTAGACATCTACAATTAGTTTCAGTTAAACCATTTGCCCAATGTAGTAAGAGCCTGATTCAGAGATGTACTGTATGCATTAGCACAGCTGCTGTATCTTTTTATGCAGTGGCTTTGATAAAATATGCTAATGTCGCAGGAGGTGTCTTGTGTAAATAGACAACTGCTAGCTTCTGTGATCCACTGCTGCATCCAAAGGCACAGATTTGGATTGCTGTGCTTGAGCATTGGACAACTGAGTAATCTTCAGGTTACTCAGGATGGCTGGTGTTTTCACCATGGCCTAATTCTGAGTTGATCGCAGCAACAAATTTGTTAGCAGTTGGGCAAAACCATGGAGGTAATTCTGAGTTGATCGCAGCTTCAAGTTCGTTAGCAATTGGGCAAAACCATGTGCACTGCAGGCGAGGCAGATATAACATGTGCAGAGAGAGATAGATTTGGGTGTGGTGTGTTAAATCTGCAATCTAAATTGCAGTGTAAAAATAAAGCAGCCAGTATTTACCCTGCATAGAAACAAAATAACCCACCCAAATCTAACTCTCTCTGCAAATGTTATATCTGGCCCCCCTGCAGTGCATATGGTTTTGCCCAATTGCTAACAAACTTGCTGCTGCAATCAACTCAGAATTACCCCCCAGGTGCACTGCAGGGGAGGCAGATATAACATGTGCAGAGACAGTTAGATTTGGGTGGGGTGTGTTCAAACTGAAATCTAAAGTGCAGTGTAAAATATAGCAGCCAGTGTTTACCCTACACAGAAACAAAATAACCCACCCAAATGTAACTCTCTCTGCAAATGTTATATCTCCCCCACCCCCCTGTAGTGCACTTGGTTTTACCCAACTGCTAACAAATTTACTGCTGCAATCAGGTCTGAATTACCCCCACTGTACAATAAAGGAATCACTGAGTTTCCTGCATCTAATTGCAATTATAAAACTCAAAAATAATAGCTGTAAGGAGACACCTCATCACAACCTGGCTATACTATCAATGGTATCCTCACAGATAAAGCTCTACCAGTAGTGGATCTTGCTACGGGCACATAGGATTTTTGCCCGGGGCGCCGCCTTCCAGAGGGTGCCAGTGCCATCTGGAGGGTGCCGCACCATGGCAAGATCTGGTACTGTTTGTCAGTGCCCCCGGTGCTGTGCGGCGCTGTGAAGGAAACTAGACGCTACCCATCTAGTTTCCCTTCATGGAGAGGACCTTTGTGTGCGGTGCGCGATGATGCAGAACATTGTGGGACTGGCACATAGATGCTAGGGGTCATAATTGACCTCTAGTGTCTATACTGTGCTATGGGAGAGACATCATGACGTCTCTCCCATAGATCCGAGGAGCGGCGCCAGCGGAGGTCAGCAGCGGTCGGGAATCAGGAGCAGGGATAGTAAGTATTAAAATTTTTTTTTTTTTTTTTGTAAGCAGCGCTACTCTACAGGGGGCACAAATGGGGGCACAACTCTACAGGGGGCACAAATGGGGGCACAACTCTACAAGGGGCACAAATGGGGGCACAACTCTACAGGCCCCAGTATGAAGCCACACCCCTATTTTTGCCCGGGGCGCCACAAGGGCTAGAACCGGCTCTGAGCTCTACCTAAACCAAGGGCATAGCTACCATAGGTGCAGGGAGTGCAGCTGCTATGGGGCCCAGCAGCATCTGGCCATGATCCCAGGCCCGCCTCCCCTATACCAAGCTCTCACCTCACAGGCTCCGGAGTCATTCATCATAGTAGAAGCTTCCAGCCAGCCAGTGCTTTCTGCAAGCTGGGAGGGATAGTCACGCCTCCTCCCAGGAAACCCTGCAGCCTTCTGTCTTCTCCCTTCAACCAGTGACACCCAGCCTGCCCCAATCAGTTTCTGCCCGCCTACTGGGAGGGATGATGACATCATGCCTACTCCCAGCATTCCCTAGCCAGCATTGTTTCCCTGTGAAAGTGCAGCTTAGCCCCTTCTTTGATAGACATGCTGGGAGGGATGATGATGTCACAGCTCCTCCCAGCATCCCTGTAGTCACTGTCCAGCCCTGCCCCAATTATCTGCAAGCCTTATGGGAAGCCAGGCCTCCCAGCATTCCTAGCATGCAGTATATACAGGTCTGTATCACGTGACCGGCATGCCACACCGACGCAGGGATCCTGGCATTGAGATTCCTGGTGGTGGTGGTGGGGGGGGGGGGTGTAAGCACAACAAAGCACCTTGCAGGGGCCAGTGGGCCCATGGAAATTATGCTACGGTGCCCCATTGGCATAGCTACACCCCTGCCCTAAACAATAAATGTGTAACATAGTTTATAGATTTGTATGTATTATATGGATCACCCATGTGGGGACCCTCATATATGTTAACAGCAATATTAAAGAAAATTATAATGCAGAACAAATTGAGACAAGTGAGACAAAAGACTGTTGTAAGGGAGGTTGTTACAATAATAGAGCATAAGAATGCAATAAACACATGGTGGATACTAAATATATTTTACAAACATCTAAACATACTATTTACTTCAGAGTCCTTTATGAGCAAGAAATTATTATACAACAAGAGCTTTTAAGCTCTAACAATAGGAGTTATTGCTAACAAAATGAATAATTTAAATGTTAACAAACAGGACACATAATATAACATCAACAAATCTTCCGTTAAATCTACATTATTAAACATAAAGATAACAATGTGACAGATTACATCATTATTTTATACATATCTATTTCTTTTTCACATTATGTCTATTCTTTATTTTAACTTTTTAAATATTTTGCTTAAACCATAAAATATGCATAGATATATTATTAACCTATAAAATAAAGGATAATAACTCATAACGATTTACAGGAAATTAATTTTTGATATGTTCCAATTAAATAAATACTGTCCATAGGGAGAAGGTCACTATAGAGTTTTTCCCATAAAATAATAAAATATGATTTTATCATGAGTTTAAAATTATGTGTCACTGATTTATTAAGAATATTCCTGTTGTACCTTAAGAGGAAGGTACACATAACAGTGAAAGATGGTAATTGCAATGAACAGTGTACACAGCACACCCAAACACATAGCCCCAACTAAACTGCCAAAGGATTATAAATTACCTAAGAGTTATATTACATAGTCTAAAATGTCTAACCAAAACTAAATTAATCTGAGGCAGTAGTTCCCAAACTTTCTTGACTCTCAGCACCCTACAGAATTAGTATTTTTTCATGGCTCTTTAGAATGTAAGCTTTAATGAGCAGGGCCCTCTTCCATCTCTCACCTTACCTATCTTCTTTTTAATACTCCCTTTAATGGCACCAAGTCCATTGGTTTTCTGCCACACTGATACTTATTTCAGTGCTGTCTACTGACGCAGCT
This sequence comes from Pseudophryne corroboree, assembly GCF_028390025.1. NCBI lineage: Eukaryota > Metazoa > Chordata > Amphibia > Anura > Myobatrachidae > Pseudophryne > Pseudophryne corroboree. The sequence continues at coordinate 321,591,934 of NC_086451.1, forward strand.
ATGTTTATATACCCTGTATTTGTCCTATATTGTATTAAACTGTAAGTCACTCTCCTCATGTTTTTCTTTTTTGTTTACTCTTTAATTGGGTTCTGTGGATCCCATATGGCACCATATAAATAAAGAATAATAATAATACTAATAATAATTATGGCAACCCTAGGAGAAAAGTTTTTTATTGACAAATTTGGATTTGTTTTTAGAGTTAGTTATGTGGTGGTGTACAGTTATACTTCTGATTGTCTACATGTTTTATGATTAGCAGCCACTTGCATTAGTTTTTCCCATCATTTTTACTATAAATAATTTGATTTGGTCCTTGACCACCAACTTAAAGGACACCTACAAGAGCCTCGCACCACCCCAGGGTGCCTAGGCACACAGTTTGGGAACCACTGATTTAAGGGATAGACACTTAGCACTACCTAGTCCAAACTTACCAACAGAGGCTAACCTAGTCTAATTTATAACTACCTAATAAAAACGTGTGGAGTAGAACACTGCACAAAGTACAACAGAACAGAAAGAAGTCCTAAAATATATGTATTACTGGCTACAAATGCATATACAGTAGATCAATATGCAGAGCAGAACACTGAACCAAGGATTGTTACTGAATCGCATAGAAGGCAGCAGCTAAAACAGGACTAAGGGGTCTATGTACTAAGCCTTGTATGGAGATAAAGTCGCTGGAGATAAATCACAGCCAATCGGCTCCTAACTGCCATGCCACAGGCTGTATTTGAAAAATGGCAGTTATGAGCCGATTGGCTGGTACTTTATCTCCAGCGACTTTATTTCCATCCAAGGCTTAGTAAATAGATGCCTAAACTGTTACTAGGTTTCATCAATCAGCAGTCCAGTTGTATAACAGTGACAAGTGAATGTCTGAGATGCAGCATGTCCCGGGTACAGTAAGATTCAAGGTCTGTAAACAGCACACTGATTGTATGTTTGTACCTCATGAGGAAAATAAACCAAGCTGGAGGAAGACTGTAAGTTGCAAACCACCAGCAGGAACCATGATGATTAAATGATAGTGGAGTCAGGAATGTGAAGTGTCAGCAAATCAGACATTAGAAGATACAAAAGGAGTAATCCAATAGCAAATTCCGAAGGCAACAAAGATCATGTATGGACACAAATTAGGGACGTGCGCTGAGGTAAATGGCTCAGGAGACACTGGCTAGAACCAGAGCCAGATTTTTACATAATATATGAGCCAAAGGGTACACGTGGGCATTATGCAAAGGTGCAGCAGTATAAACTCCTGGAAATTTGGTGAGATTTGATTAAAGACAAGCAGAAAAGATAAGTAGGTGAGGCACTGCCTTACCTGCCATAGACATTTTATTCCAGAGATTTGACTCTAAAAATGATTAGAATAATACAAAGAAGATATTTCTAATATATTCTTTGTATTTTTCATATACTTTATACAATCAAAACTCTGGCTCAAATGATTGAATGACAGGAAAAGCTCTGCCTCATCTGCCTCACCCCTCTGCATGTCACTGACACAAATCAGGTAGGATCAGTCAGGGACGGACTGGGGGCCGAAATTGAGGGCATGAACCGGGGCACGCGGGCACTAAATATGGGGGCATGCCGCAAGTCAGGGGGCGTGGACTTATGACACTCTCCCATTTCCATGGAGATGGACACAGGTGTGTTACACACACATGGGGGCATGCTGCGAGTCAGGGGGTTGACTTGCAGCACCCCTCCATTTCTATGGAGACAGGAGATGGAAGAACAGCCAGACCAGAGATCTACCTTATAGGGCCTGATTGTAAGCAATTGTGGCTTTCCTTGCATCTTTGCTGCAGTTGTGTCTGAGACAATGGGTAGAATGGGAAAGAAAAGTGGCCCTGTAAATTTTGTAGAAGTTTCCCAACATGGGCAGCACATGAATTATAACATACCACGTAGCCATGGCAGCATCACTGGATGGCAGAGTTGCTGTACTGAAGAGATGGAATAACAGAATGAATGGGGACAATACAGTGTACTGAGCGCAGGTGGGCTGCCTGTCATGTGGGGCCACATGACAACACACAAAATAGACCTCACAGACACGTCGGCCAACCAAGAATCTTCCTGGTGAGCACTATGACCAATCAGGCCCTGAGCAGGACGCTTCCACACCATGTGCTGTTCCCTGCCTCAAGAACATATGATGTTGTGATGTCACACAGAGGCAGGTCGGTAGTATTTTTATTCATTGAAAACTTTAAAAGTAACAAGCTAAACAGAAGGCAATATTCCTACTCCATATTTGTAATAAGTATCCCAGGGGTGGCTCAAGTTAGCATATCCATTGAAATGAAAGACATTCCGCATATGATGCTCCATGGCTGCCAGAATGGGTTTATATTTGAGTTGTAACACATACTGTATTTCAATTTAAATGGGTAGAGCACATTGTTGAAGAAACAATATTAATTGTCCCTAAGCACATATGAATAACAAATATAATAAAGTACAGTCAATGTTCTGTAATAATATGAGAAGCTCAGTGTACCATGAAAATGACAATCACAGAATCTTGCTTTGAATATGAAACATAAGTACCATAATTACAAAAAATCTAGTACTTTAAACGTTTTCTTAGAGAATAACAGAACTCTCTGATGTTAATAGCAACATATGTAATTACATAATTCCGTCAGAATTAGAAATGGTTTATATGTATATGTACTATTATATGTCCAATTGAAAATCAATAAAACATGACAGGCAACATGATGATATAGAAAACCAATCCATACTGATCAAATAACAGTTATAAAAATATCTAAAATAACTTAAACACTGACACTTCTAATGGAAATACTTATGTAATTTTGAACACATTGTCCTAATTATTAAATATCACCATATTTTACTAGACTGTAATAAAGTGTTAGTGCACGAGTAATTTAACTTTATTACATACACATTCTATAATAATGACCCAAGGGCTGCCTAAACTATCAAGGCAGAGTAATACAATGCACATTAGAATCAGTTGGCAACTATAATAGTGTATTTATAATATAGCTTGAAGCACTGTTAGTGGGACTGTGAGTAATGAATTTAGAAGAGACATGACAAGCATCTCTGTATAATAATCTGTCAGTGTGACAGTACTCAATCTCGGCAGCAGAATGGCATAAGGCACTGAACCGAAAGATGGAGTCCCTTGGTCTGGCTCTTATCTATCTTGTCTTTGCCATCATTACATGTGAGAACTACTTATTAGTTCTGCTATTTTCTTAGAATTTAAATATCAGTTTAAACTGTAACATTTTCTAATACACGTTAATTTTTGAAAGACAAAGCAAAATTGTGTCATTGTTATGCTCAAGATATCATATGATTTTACATATTTTAACAATTTGTGCACTAACTGGACAGGACATTGACTGAACTTTTATTATTATTATTTTCATCTCATGACATTAATGAAATTTTTTGCTTAGAGCCAATTATGTAATTTCAATAATGAGCTATGTACTGTACATTTTTATTGTGCATTATAAAGACATCTGGGTTATTAAATATGACAATTTTACTTCTCAGCGTGTATACTCTTGATATTTATTTGTTTTCAATGGTTCTAACTAATTGTTAATTATATAAAGCCTGCGGATACTAAATTATTTATTGTATATGCTTAAGCCTTGTAGTGACAGAGCCTATCAATTAGCAGCTTCATTTATAATGTTTTTGTTTGTTTCTACAATATTGATCTCTGCATGTTATTGTAAAGAGGTGTTTTCACTTTGCGCATGTTTTTCTCTCTTAAGTGCACCTCTAGCGATAGGGAAATAGTAAACTATAAAATTACTGCCTATAGAAAGCATGTTTAAATCAGGCATTCACACAACACAATCCCCACAAAAAAATCGTAATTCACATAGGAAATATCGAAAAAAATATATACATAGATATGCATGTTGACAATAAACGATCCAAATTCCCTGAGTTTTCTTTCTTCTTTCTTTTGGGGACAATACTTGGATATTGCTGTAGAAGAAAGAAAACTCAGGGAATTTGGATCATTTATTGTCAACATGCATATCTATGTATATTTTTTTTTCGATATTTCCTATGTGATTTACGATTTTTTGGTGGGGATTGTGTTGTGTGGATGCCTGTATTTGAGCAACACATATACACAAGTCCCAGCATATAGGCTTTGTGTTTCACATACCAATATATTTTATGCACTGTATGAATTTATTATACTAGTTATTGCATTTAATGTATATGGAATTGTATTACGTGATCCATGTGTTTAAATAATTGTCATGGTACCTAACATGTATGATAAGTTTATTTAGGAGAGTATACAAATCTTGGTGAAATTCTCCCTTATTTATGTTTTTGGTCCGTATATATTACTTAGTAATGTCTGGGACCTTTTTTTCGTTGCCCCATAGCTTATAATTCAAGCTCCTTAACAATCCTTTTTCCCTGCCATAGAAAATCATTGCTCATTACAGCGGCTCCAGCGCACTAATACGGAAATTGGTGGTGGAACGCAGGAACCCCGCAGTGGAACGCAAATCGCGTCACTGACGAGGTTCCATTTCCGGGAGTTTGTTTTGAAATGCAAGCTGGCGCCGCAGGAAGATCTATACGGCGCAGCTTGCGAACACTTCCTGTGTGTAAGGACAAACGGTCCCGGGGGAACTCTTTATACCCACCACGGTTTTATGGAGTAAGGTTTCTTTGTGAACACAAACTCCATATGTGATTAAGATACTCCCACTTCCTGTCAGCTGATTCTTTTATCTATATAGAAACCATTTAATTAAATATCAAATTCTAACTATTAAGTTATATATTAGCTGCTTTCAAAGTGCCTTTCAATTTCAAAGTAAATATTTTAGGTTTTATTTAATATATCAAACGATTAGCAGTGAGAGTGTGATGTCACTTCCCACACCTCTCATTGGTCAGTGCCCAGTTAACTAGCATGGGGTTGCACAGTGCCCACATGTCTTGAGGAAGGCTCCCGTTGAGTCGAAACGCGTCGACATTACTGGGCTCTGTGAAACCCTTTTCAATTCTAAAAGACAGCGATTTGAGGTATTGTACTATTTGCAATTTATGAAGTCTGGATATTTGCATTGGTGCAGTTTTTTATTTTTTTTTAAAGAAGTTATGTGCTAATTTTTTTATGGATGTTTGTCGCTTTTTTGTATTTTTTTCATATATCCCAACTATGGGAATTTTCAGTATAATAAAATTTTAAAAAGATATGGATTGAGCGGCACATCCTTTTTGTTTTGTTTTGGGGCCACCATAATTTATACCTGGTTCCGGTGCCTTGAGACGGGTGTGAATGCAAAAAGAAACCCAGATGTGAACATCTTTACTTTCTTTTCCATGAGTGTGGTATGCATCCTTTCACTGTAACAATAGGGGAAAAGATACCTTTATATACTTGACTCATTTATATTTTTAAGTGAGTTTAGGTATGCTCCTCTTTGCATACTATCTGGTGAAGGTTACACGGAGAGGGTGAAGAAATAATAAATATACCTTTACACGCACGGAAACTTACCTTGAGTGTGAGTTGGGGTACGCACCTTGTACAAATTTCTATCCATTTCTTCTTCAATTATGATGGGACGAGGACAGTTTTAAACAATGAAGAGTGTTGCATAAAAACAATACTACACAATATATGTTTATCTGCTTTCTGTTTTTATACAACTGCTGAGAGCTTCTAACCAAACATCCGACCTCAGAGTCCAAGACGGGTGTGGATTTGGGAGAAAAAAAGAAACCCAGATAGGAACATCTTTGCTTTATTTCCTGTGAGTGTGGTACGCACCATTATTGCTGCAATCATAGAAGAGAAAGATACCTTTATGTGTTTGACCTACTTATATCTTTAAGTGAGTTTAGGTATGCATCTCTTTGTATATTAGTTGGTGAAGGCTCCACAGAAGGGGTGAAGGAATATAAAGAAACCTTTATGCGCATGAATACTTTCCCTTAGTGTGAGTCTGGGGTACGCACCTCATACAGACTATTTCTCTGGTGTCTCTTTCCACTGCTGTTGAGACAAGGACTTTTTGAATATAAAAGACTATATAAAACGTTACTACACATTGTATGTTTATTTTCTTGTTCCTACATAAAAACATTGAGATCAAATCACCACAATTGAAATTCCAGCCGACTGAGAAATTGAAGAAATATTATATCCACAACTGATAAGGGACGTATACGTTACCTGTGTTTTTGGTATTTATTAGGGTGCTCATGCAGAAAGAGATTGTCTTCTTTTCCTTGCAATTCCAATTTTACTTATGTGCAGACAGGAGGACGCCTATCTGCTAGGAAAGATACAGAAGGGATTTAAGGCTAGGGTCTGCACACTGTAGCATAAGAGCATGTGCAGTAACAGGGGGCTATAAAGGGTACCCCTGTACCAGGGCCCCAGGTACCAAAGGTCCCTGACTTTTGTATGAGCTCAAAATGCTTAGGGGTCATCAAGCGACAATATTTTTTAAAAAAATATTTGTAAAATGCTGGCTGGCAGAGCAAGGATACAGACCCCCCCCACCCAATAAAGAACTAGTGCACATGCATGAAAGTTATCAAAGATGCTGCGTGATGATGTGTGGCTCTGGTACTTCTCCATCCATGTCTCTTTGGATCCACCGTGGCCGCCTAGATTGAGCAGACTCAGCTAAGTGAGCACCACTGCACCACTAGGTGATTTGCAGCTGTACATCAGCGGTAGGCACTCTTGCACTTCTCTGTTCTTGCCTCTTTGGATCCCACCACGTTCAGCTGAAAAAAGCCAATGCTGCACTGCCAAATGATTCGCAGCTGGTGCAGCACATCAGCGGTAGGTGCACTCCTGCAGTGTCCATCTTAGATAATGTATGATAAACAGTGTTAGTATCCCCCACCCCATGTGTATATATATATATATATATATATATACACACACACACATATACAAAGAACCCTGCACTCTCCTTAGCAATTTCATTCACCTCAATGCTTTAATATACAACTTTTTCATACGAAGCAGCAGTTGCCAGGTCTCCAAAAATTATATGTGAAAGTTTAGGTGACAGAGTAGGACTTGCAGTGAAATGGGGTCCTGTGGAGTGGGCTGCAAGCTTACATGCATTGTACAATTCATAAACCAAAACCCAATTGTTTATTTAGTTGTATATTAAAGCATTGAGGGGAATGAAATTGCTAAGGAGAGTGCATAGTTCTTTGTAAATGTATATTTGAGTTAGGTGGTCACATCCTAGGGGTGGGGAGTACGTGAGTGCACCCCTCTCCTGGGAATGGTGAGTGCAGTGGATTTCTATTTATCTATCTATCTATCTATCTATCTATCTATCTATCTATCTATCTATCTATCTATCCATACACCAAAACCGGAACTCCATATTATGCAGAGGGTAATCAGCTGGTTGCTTTATTTATATATATATATATATATATATATATATCCAGCAGGTGGTTGCACTCACATCTTCAAATTATGTAACCGCTGGGGTGTCCACTCGAATACCGAGGTATCCAAATGTAGAGAAAGAAATTCAGAGGGGGCACTCTCCAGACTTTTTTCATAAACAACTGTTCATTTATTGATATTTATACTTTACATAATCAGCATTTCCTCAAGCGCTTTCGGCCCAAAGCAAGGGCCTTCCTCAGGAGGTACTGTACAACATCCACAACTTCCACCAACCGTGAGCAAAAGATCCAAACATCCAGCAATAACACTGGTCCTGCCTGACTGGCCCTAAATACCCTAGCCACTTGAAAAATGGCGCCAAAAGCAATGTGATGTCATCAAGGAGAGACAAAAACTTCTCCACAATAAATAACCTCTTATTATCAAATAAACAGGAAAATAGCATGGCCAACTCACCCCCACCAAAGAGCACAGGTAATGAAGCTCACAAACAACGAGCCAAGGACAACGGAGCCACACCAACAGCCCACTGAGAACCACCGAGTCCCGGAGCAGGGCACTTCCGGTCCGTGGAACGCAAACGTCACACGGCCGGAAGCGCCCATCCGGAACGCAAACTGGAAGTCAGGGACCTTTGTTTTATCAACTCACCCCCACCAGGGAGCACAAATGGTGAGGCTCATAACCAGCGAGCTGGGGACAACGGAGCCACACCGATAACCCACTGAAAACCGCCGAGTCCCGGGGCGGGACACTTCCGGTCCGTGGAACGCAAACGTCACACGGCCGGAAGTGACCATCCGGAACGCAAACAGGAAGTCAGGGACCTTTGTTGTAACGTATTCAAGCTATAGCATATATAGAAGAGCTGTCAATCCAGATTTAGCTAATGTGTACAATACACCCATTTTAGGACATTTTAAAGTAACTACCAGTGGTCAAATATATATATAACCTGTATAGGCAAGGGTACTAGAGCCAGGCAGAGCAGTATTAGGATTTCCCACAACAGAAATACATCCCCCAAAAACACAAATATATAGTTATAACACACATTGACTAGATCCCCACGGTGCAGCGGTCAGGCAAAAGCTAATTATTATTAATCACTATATATCACCTAATTCTACAATATTTTACCACTATCTGATTGGGTCAGTTAAACGCATCCCACTGCACCCTGTGGATCAAAGCCAAACACATATTATTTGGATTAAAAAAATGTATAATGCTATCTAGTACAAGAGCATTAATTGTAGAAACAATGTGTATAAAACACTAATAAACATTAAAAACGTGCATCGGGCAGAAAAAAAGCATATGCAAGTTTAACGTAAAAATACGTTAAGCGGATTCGACTCATTCAGGCCATTAGGTGTCACAGAGCCTAATCTATATATCCATCTTGCTTCTAGTTTTTTCAGAAGAAGAGACCGGTCACCTCCTCTGTTAGGAACAGGGACCCAATCAATGATTCTGCACTTCAACGATGCCACTTGGTGTCCTTCCTTCAAGAAGTGTTGGGCCACCGGTTTATCGGTACGACCTGTTTGTAGCACTTGATGAATTGAGCTGCGATGGTTTGCCATTCGCTCTCTGAACGAACAGGTGGTCATCCCCACATATGGAAGTCCACAAGGGCATAATAACATATAGATGACATAATCCATCCGGCAGTGTAAACGATATCGAATGGTGATTGGTTTCCCACTCAATGGATGTGGAAACTTCTCCCCGACCAACATTGAGCGGCATGTCACACAGCCCAAGCATTTGACACAGCCTTTTCTTGTTTTATGCAACCAATTGTTTTCTGAGCCACCCATTTGTCTCGTAGGATGCATCAACAATTGTTTCAAGTTTCGCCCACGTCTAAAGGCTAGCATGGGTGGATGTTCCAAAGATTTTTTGAACTTCGGATCTGAACTCAAGATAGGCCAGTGTCTCCTTATCGATGTTCTGATGGTGGGCGATTTGGCATCAAATTGTGTGACATATATCATCCGCGGTTCTTTGGTCGGTTTCACTTCACCTATTCGTGCTCGTGCTTTTTCCAAACACTTGTTGATGGTATCTTTGCTGTACCCCCTCTGAGAAAAGCGAGCCTTCATCTCCACGATCTGATCTTCAGCAATCAATGGATTTGTATTATTTCTCAGGACTCGCATAAATTGTGAGATCGGCAGGCTAGATCTCAAAGCTGGCGGATGGTTACTTGTGGCGTGCAAAATCGTATTGCGATCCGTTTCTTTTCTAAACAGAGTGGTCTCCAATTTAGTGCCGGCCCGTAGAATGGTTAGGTCCAGAAAGTTAATAGACTTCTTATCTGAGTGTCCCGTGAACCGTACAGTCGAATCCAAGTTGTTCAAATAGTCTAGCATCTCATTAAACTCTAGTTCGGTACCGTCCCATAGCAAAAAAACATCATCTATGAAACGCCTATAGTATATTATCTTGTTGCTATATTTAGGCATAATATTCAGCGTTTCATACTCATGCATAAATATGCCTGCATAAATAGGAGCCACATTCGAACCCATGGCTGTCCCTGAGCACTGCATATAATACTCTCCTTGATACATAAAGTGATTGTTAGTCAGAATCATCTCTAGAAATTCCAAAATGCAGTCAATAGGAATCGTGCAAAAGTTTGTTGAAATAAGTAAGTTCCTCACTGCCTCCACACCTAACCTATGCGGGATAATTGTATATAGGGACGATACATCTAGTGTTGCAAGCAACACATCCTCCTTAATCTCCCCAAGGTCCACAATCCTGTCCAAAAAGTCACCAGTGTCCCTGAGATAGCTCGGTATATGTGGTATAAGCTCCTGTAGAAAACCATCCACGAACATGGCTAACGGTTGTAAAAGAGACCCCCTGGCAGAAATAATAGGTCTGCCAGGAGGGTTAACCATAGATTTATGGACCTTAGGGAGTGTATAGAGCATGGGACAAATTGGAAAATCCACCTTTAGATATGTCGACATCTGCTCAGTCAACCAGCCCAAATTTACTGATCTATCAATCAATGCATCAACCTTTCTTTTCACAAGGGGCATGGGATTGTGCATACATTTAGAGTATGTCACAGGATCCGCAAGTTGGCGCCTGACCTCAGCATCATAGTTAGCAAAATTCTGAACCACCACGGCTCCGCCTTTATCAGCGGGCCGGATCACAATTTTATCGTTGTTCCTTAAAGATCTCAACGCTGTGCGTTGGTCAGGTGCCAAGTTTGCAAAACCCTTGGAGGTATTATTTCCAAAATCATTTTCAGTCATCCTTAAAAAAGTACGAATACTGGGACTAGATGAAGGGGGATCAAATAAACTAGGTTTCTTGAGTATTTTGGGATCAATCGGATCCCCACCATCCTTCATAATCTTATCCCCAAAAAATTCACGTAGTCTCAATTTTCGTCCGAACTTATAATGATCAACCGCTAGGTTAAAATCATCATGTCTGGAGGTGGGTACAAAAGATAGACCTAATGACAGGAGTGAAGTCTCCCCTTTGGTAAGCACGTGGTCCGATAGATTAAATATACTATCTAATCCTTTTTCCTCCTCGCTCTTCTTTTTGAAGCTACCTCTTCTTGGGTGGGGTCTTCTAGGCCTACTGGGTCTCTTATAGGGGGTGTTCGCGTACCCCTCCCTAAAAAACCACTCGGTGGTCAGGCACTTCTAGCTTCAGAGTCTGAGGCTGACTGTGATGTTGAGGAGTCACTATTTTGTTGAGATCTATTATAGTAAGGCCTATTTTGTCTAAAGCGTCTGGTCGCACCTGCTCCACCTGTTAACCACCTATACACTTGATGGGTGGTATAGTCCTGGTTGACAGTTTGCAATTTCTTCCTCTTAAAGGTCACCAATTGATCCTTAAAGGCATCTATTTGGGATTGCAATTTGTCACACCAGGTATCCGATTTATCAGATTTCAGGGTTTGTAGGTAGTTTTTTTCAAAGCTCTCAATTTCTTCCCGGAAGTGTCCCGCCCCGGGACTCGGCGGTTTTCAGTGGGTTATCGGTGTGGCTCCGTTGTCGCCAGCTCGCTGGTTATGAGCCTCACCATTTGTGCTCCCTGGTGGGGGTGAGTTGATAAAACAAAGGTCCCTGACTTCCAGTTTGCGTTCCGGATGGGCGCTTCCGGCCGTGTGACGTTTGCGTTCCACGGACCGGAAGTGCCCTGCTCCGGGACTCGGTGGTTCTCAGTGGGCTGTTGGTGTGGCTCCGTTGTCCTTGGCTCGTTGTTTGTGAGCTTCATTACCTGTGCTCTTTGGTGGGGGTGAGTTGGCCATGCTATTTTCCTGTTTATTTGATAATAAGAGGTTATTTATTGTGGAGAAGTTTTTGTCTCTCCTTGATGACATCACATTGCTTTTGGCGCCATTTTTCAAGTGGCTAGGGTATTTAGGGCCAGTCAGGCAGGACCAGTGTTATTGCTGGATGTTTGGATCTTTTGCTCACGGTTGGTGGAAGTTGTGGATGTTGTACAGTACCTCCTGAGGAAGGCCCTTGCTTTGGGCCGAAAGCGCTTGAGGAAATGCTGATTATGTAAAGTATAAATATCAATAAATGAACAGTTGTTTATGAAAAAAGTCTGGAGAGTGCCCCCTCTGAATTTCTTTCTCTCTATATATATATATATATATATATATATATATCCTTACAGCAGCAGCCGGCACTCACACAGATCCCAGCTTGCTCCGGTGCTCAGTTTATGTTACACATTCGGGTTCGTGGGATCCCCATCCCAGTGATATCGGTCTTAACCACTCTATCACATATATTTCTGCCTCTACGGAATGACAAAAGGGGGTAGTTTTATGCAGTGATTTTAGATCAGGGTCAGGTGATACAATTGGCCAAAGGCCTTTAGTAGCACATTTAATAATGGGGCTAGATGAGGAAAAAACACTGGGAAATGGAATCCGGTTACCCATATTTTTATTGACAGTAGAGGCAGAAATGTATGTGAAAGAATGATCAAGACCGATATTACTGGGATGGGGATCCCACGAACCCCGAATGTGTATTATAAACCTCTGGGATGCTATTGTTGCAGTGGCTGCACCACTTGTAAATATATGTTTACTTGTAAAGCATTCAAACATCCTCATTGTGATAAGAAATTTGACATTAGATATGTCCTTACTTGCTCTACTTTGTTTGTCATTTATGCTATAGTGTGCCTCTGTGGCCTATGCTATATTGGACAAACTACCCGTAAATTCTCAGAGAGGATGGATGCCCATAGATCAGCTATTAAGCTGATCTTGGAAGGGAAACCAGTAGACCAACCGGTAGCCAAACATTTTAAACAGGTTGGCCATCTTCTAGAATCTCTCCGTTATTTTATATTTGATCATGTTCCATTATCTCTGAGGGGAGGTACCAGAATAAAGGCTCTTTTGTTGAAAGAAGCATGTTGGATAACTATGCTAGGTACCACATTCCCTGGAGGTCTAAATGAAAAGATTAATTGGAATTCATTATTATAGCTGTCTAGTGTGTTCTTTGATATAGATAATAGGTGCTGTATATTGCTTCCTGTGTTTCCTACTGTTTAGATATAAAGTGTTTCATGTATTTCTTTATTATTCTGTGTTTTTATAGATGTGTTGTATTCTTCTTTTTTTCTGTATGTATGTGGTTTCCATGATATTTGTTATGTATTTTTATTGTTCAAACTGCTCTGTTTTTACCCTTATAGCTCCCTTGCCTCTGTGGCAAAGCTCAACCTCCTGACCGTCCTGGAATGCAAGGTGCTGCCAAGTGGAACGCAAACCAGCTGTTTCCTTGACAATAGGCTGCGCCGGGACCGGAAATGCGGGAACGGAAGGTGGCCCAGGGAGCGGGACGCTACGGGATAATAGAGAGTGGTGTGCTTAGTGTCTGGGGGTATTTAAGTGGGTAAGTACTGTTCACCTGTGTGTACCTGTTGTTTGTGCAGTCCCGAAATGTTGACTGTATTTGGACAACATATCTTTTTTTCTCTTTGCTACTATTATTGTCTCTGAGTGACGGTTCTTTTCTGTACGTGTGTGTGTGTGTGTGTGTGTGTGTATGTATGTATATATATATATATATATATAAATATATACTGTACATATGTAATATCAAGTCAAGACAGCACTCAAAGCCAATCAATATGTAAAAAACAAAAAGGTGGTGCAAGGCAGTGGTATAAACATAAACACTCACTTTTCTAGCAACATTGAAAAAGTCAACAAGCCAGCACTCACGTGAAGTTGAAGCAAGAAACAAGGTTTTAATCTTTAGCCAAATGGCATGGTTTGGTACAGCTTACACAAACACAGCCCGACAGCTGTTTCAACCGATTCCTGGTTTTCCTCAGGGGCTAATGACAATGCAACCAGAGCCTGAATAAAAGTACAAAAATGGCGCCAAAACATTTGCATGAGGTCATAATGTAGGAGGGGATAGAGCGCAGCAAGCTCTCTGCATTGCCCGCTGCCTCCTCCCGCTCCGTGACGTCCATTACCAATGTACACAAATCCAACGCCGTGCTTAGCAATGGCTCCGGCGCGCGGTGATGTGAGCGGCTAGTGATCAGTGTAGCCGTGTTGTACCTGCAGCATGCTAAAGCGCTAAGGGGCCAGTGTCAAGGTGACTGAGGGCAAAACAGAGAAGTGAAATAGATAAAGTAAATATATAAAGTGTGCACATGTAAGTGAATTTAGCAAAAAGTTGGTGATAGGTGCTGCGCTGAATCAATCATATGCAGCCCATATACAGGTGTGTAGCCAGTGCTGATAGAATATCCATATAGAATCCAACCCACTCACCAAATACCCAATATAACCTTTTTGGATACATTTCTTGAACTTCTTTTCTAAATACTTATTTTTCGGATATTGTTGTATGCAGACAGCATAGTGGTGTGTCATCAGGCACGCCGGTGTTGATCCCTGCACATAGCAGTCGCTTATTTAATTTCCAACTGCTTGAATGTCTAACAACAAGGAAATCACATCTGTACTACAGTACAATAATGCAGATGCAGAGAGAATTCTATTTGATGTTACTGACTCACTGGCCTTTCACCAGGACAGTCCAGAAGGGTTCATTAATGATCTCTTAAGGTTAAAAAAGAGAGAAGTTGAATTACAGCTTCATGGACTGACCCTTTCACAATACTACAAAGAGCAGTTCATTCCCAGGGGGTTTAGGTTACATAACCAACCAACACTGGGCAGACATTTTAATTACTTTTGTACAAAGTGATGTAACATACTCAATAAATGTTCCTTTGATCTCATGCTGCTAGTAATTGAACAGGCAGGCATAGATCTGAACGATATCAAAAAGGACATTTCCGAACTAGAATCATCAGACCTCTTTAGGACAATTCAGACTCCAGATTGTGAACTTCTGTCCAAATTGAACAAAGATATAGAAAAATTCAAAGGGGATTTGTTGAAATTCAAGAAAAATAAATACAAACAGGTTAAATTAGACTACAAAGAGAACAGGGTATATCCCTGGTACTCACGCAGTGAACCCCGGAGATACAAACCCCAATTCCGGCGTGGCAGAAGACCTGTGCAACCATTCACAGACCTTGAAAGCCAGTCTCAGACTTCTGCAAGTGATTCTCACATTCCATCTACCTCTTGTCAACATCCTACATATCTCACAAAATCTGACAGAAATAGGAGACCTCCAAAAAACCCACTGTACCCACCCGCCAAGGTGGGAAAAAGAGAAAAGAAAAGACAACAAAAGCTCAATTAGAAATGGTAGTATTTAATCTCTTCAAACACTCCCTCTCACCGGATGAGCTGTCCATTTTAAGCAAAGGCCTATCATTTATTCCCACAGTGGCTCAGGATGAGTTCAAATGGCAGGTGGATCTTTACAAATTTGGAAGACAGTTACGACTTAAAGATTTTTTTTCTGCAGATAATTCTGATACAGGTACAGCATCTTTGACAGGCTCCACATGTTCTCTGAAAAATCCAAGCTTGTTTGATCCGCCAACACAAAATTCTTCAATACAGACCTTTATGAGGGTGCTTAAAAGGGACACCATCCCATACGTCACCAATCAAAAAATCTCCCATCAGAACATCACCCTGGGTGAAAGAAAAGCCATTGAATCATTACGCAATGACACACAACTGGTTATCAGGGCCGCGGACAAAGGGGGAGGAATAGTGCTACTTGATTATGACTACTATATATGGGAAGCCAAGAATCAACTTGCAGACACAACGTGTTATCAGAAACTCATCTATGACCCCACAGGGCCATACAAAGCTGAGATTGACTCTATTATCCAATTGGGACTCAGCAATGGTTACATCAGTAAGAACACCGCCGAATTTTTGACCACTGCACACCCTAAGATTCCTTTTCTATACACACTTCCCAAGATACACTAGTCGTTAACCCAGCCACTGGGATGACCTAATATCTCGGCCAGGGGATCTCTGTGCCAGCCCCTCTCCCAACTAGTCGATTTTTACCTACAGCCACTGGTTAGGCAAACAGCCAGTTATATAGAAGACACATCTGATTTTTTTGAGGAAATTGGAGAGAGTACAAAACATCACAGATGACACCTTGCTCATCACACTTGATGTTTCTAGCCTCTACACCAACATTCCACAAATGCAGGGTGTGGAATCATGCAGGGATATCCTCAGCAACAATGAGTCATATTTTGGACCTCCTGTATCCTTTTTGATGCTTCTTATCGATGTAATTCTCAATAAAAAATATTTTTTTTATGAAAACTTTTTTTTCTTGCAAAAATAAGGGACCGCCATGGGTTCAAACATGGCGACCTCCTATGCCAACATTTTTATGGCGGCATATAAGCAGGTGCACATCACAGGAAATGTTTGCTTTTGCCACTTTTTAGCATTTTACGTGCGCTATATAAATGATTTATTTTTCTTATGGCAAGGCAGTGAAGACACTCTTCTGGCATTCATCAATGAACTCAATGCACTCCCTGGAAACATCAGATTCAGTTTGGCTTTCAGCAAGACACACATCAACTTTTTAGATGTCACCATCAAAAAGGAGAACAACAGATTGCTCAGTTCGATTTACAGCAAGGACTCTGACAAGAATACCCTTCTGTTGCATTCAAGCTTCCACCCTGCACCTCTTAAAAGGGGTTTACCCTTTTCACAATTACTGAGGGTGATACGCATCACCTCCGATCCCACTGAAATACCAATTGCACTGGAATCCATGTGTCAGCGATATTTGGACAGGGGATACTCCAAGAAGGAGATTGATAATGCCCTAAACAAGATTGGACATCTTAAAAGAGATGATCTTCTACATAAAAAAGATGACTCCACCAATCAGAATCAAGAAAGACTCAATTTCTGTAGTATGTACACCACAGCATCTGTACGCAACAAGATCAGAGAACATTGGCATTTGATTTCCAGTGACCCGACACTTGGTTGGGTTCTTTCTTCATTACCAAGATTTGCATGCAGACGGGGACCCAATCTCAAGGACCTTTTGGTCAAAACAGACTTTTCTCAACGAAAAACAAACAAGATGCCCAACTGGCAAACTTTAAAACCAGGAGTTTTCAAGTGCATGGGATGTTCTAATTGTCCATATCTCATATTGGGCAATCGCTTAAAAAAACCCTTCGATGGGAAAGAATATTCAATTAAATACAGGTTGGACTGCAACAGTAGATTCGTAGTCTATAATCTAAGATGCCCATGCAATCGGCTCTATGTTGGGAAAACAAGCAGAATGTTGAAAGAGCAGCTTAGTCAGCATTGCTCCTCTTTCAAGAAATGCTTAACTTCTACAGACACCTCAAGGGACTTTACGAATTTAACGGTTGCCAGACATTTCAAGGAAGCACAACATACCGTGAATCAACTGAAGTGTTGTATTATTGATCAGATTCCTCCTCTACAATGTGGTGGAGATCGTGATAGAATTCTGTTACAGAGAGAGCTACAATGGATACACAGACTAAATTCATTAACTTCTATTGGCCTTAATGAAGACTTTCGTCTGGGATGCTTCATTTGATGTCACATATCATGCATCTGTTTTACCTTTTTTCGTTGCTTGGTTTCATTTCTTGAGACACCACCGTGTGTCCTGTTATTTGTGCTGTTCGCAGTATATTGTGCAATATTTTTCGCTTTTGCTCTTACTGACACCGCCGTGTGTCTATACACTACCTTGTAGCAGTGCTTATTTCTTTGTCTTATTGAAGCCTTGATATAATTCCCACTTCGGAATCACACACGTTCTTTAAACTCACCTGGCCAATACCCCTAACCGCTATTTTTCTCTAGTGGTTATCTCATACCATTCTTGAATTCCAGGAACCTATATGAGATCTCCCAGGGGACAGTCATGTATGGTTAAGTGATTTCTACAGCCATACCACACTGGATTACGTCCAACTCTGGCCGATCTTGGAAACTAAGCAGTGCTGGGCCCAGTCAGTACCAGCTTGGGAGACTATCTGGGAATACTGGGTGCTGTATTCCTCTCACTGATTACCATAATGGACCAGTGTCTTTGCCCCATATGGGATTTATCCGGACCCTATTGCTTGGGGTTCAGACTCATATTACCAAGTTCCTGTTCCCTTATGTGGCATGCCTGGGTTATATTGGGTATTTGGTGAGTGGGTTGGATTCTATATGGATATTCTATCAGCACTGGCTACACACCTGTATATGGGCTGCATATGATTGATTCAGCACAGCACCTATTTAACTATTTAACTTACATGTGCACACTTTATATATTTACTTTATCTATTTCACTTCTCTGTTTTGCCCTCAGTCACCTTGACACTGGCCCCTTAGCGCTTTAGCATGCTGCAGGTTCAACACGGCTACACTGATCACTAGCCGCTCACATCACAGCGCGCTGGAGCCATTGCTAATCACGGCATTGGATTTGTGTACATTGGTAATGGCCGTTACGGAGCGGGAGGAGGCAGCGGGCAATGCAGAGAGCTTGCTGCGCTCTATCCCCTACTACATTATGACCTCATGCAAATGTTTTGGCGCCATTTTTGTACTTTTATTCAGGCTCTCGTTGCATTGTCATTAGCCCCTGAGGAAAACCAGGAATCGGTTGAAACAGCTGTCGGGCTGTGTTTGTGTAAGCTGTACCTGACCATGCCATCTGGCTAAAGATTAAAACCATGTTTCTTGCTTCAACTTCACGTGAGTGCTGGCTTGTTGACTTTTTCTACATTGCTAGAAAAGTGAGTGTTTATATATATATATATATATATAACAACAGAAAATGCTCCGGCACTCCAGCAATCCCGTAGGACCGGCTTGCTCAGGTGCCCTCCCCTGGGGGGTCACCCCAAGATGCATACAATGAAAGAAGAGGCGGCACTCAGAGTCTTGGTAGCGGTGTCAAACTTGTATTACGTGCGATCTACGTTTCGGGGACCAACTCCCCTTCGTCAGGATAACTGCACAAGTGAATCAAACAGGTTTATATAACAGTGAACTTACCCCCACATCAGATTCCCCACGCCCGTTCTCCGCTGGCCCCGCCGTTCAGGTTTCCGGCAAGCGTCACTGCTCACTCCGGCGGAACCGGAAGTGACGTCGCGGCTCCCTCCTGCGTGACCATGGAGACACTGAAACAATAACAAACACAAGTGTATGAACATCGTGTTAAGCAATAAGACTGTAGCATAAAACAGCAATACAGATAAAGTGCATTCACATGTCATGGTGAAACTTTAGTCATTATTAGACAATTTAAAAATATACCTAAACAAGATAGATGTATTTTGTTAAAAACGAACTGTGTCACTAATTCCAAGTGGACACCAGCAGATACATGGTGAATTAAAAAACTCAGTGGATCTCGGTAACAACATTGCGGTGCTTCTAGATCATAGGGTATAGCTATTATGTGCCACTAAAGAGCTTCCATATAGTTACTTGCTACTGGAATAACATCCTATGCTGTCACTACTATATGTTTCTTGGTGTGTCAGACCCCCAGGGGACAAAAGAATTCATGCTGTCTTCTAGGGCTCCTAGTAGGTCTGTGCCGTACTGTCAGGGTGTATAGGTTTCGGCAATTATGCACCCAACTTGTGGTAGCTTATGGTAAAGAGATTAATGTCAGACCTTAAAAAAGAAATTATTGTGAGACATTAAAGGAAATTAATGAGGCCCAAGCTCTCGTTAAGCCCACCTGGTTTCAGTGTGTTGAGCCTATGTATCCACATAGACTCAAGCTGGAGCAGTTTTTTGCCCCTATTGCCACCACGAGGAGCCTCGGGGACATGGTCGATGATACGGTGTTTAAATGTGGCCATGCTATGCCTGTGTTCTAAAAAATGCTTGGCCACTGGCTGCTCACCCTCCCCAGATGACAGCGCATTTCTAATTGCGAGCCTATGTTGCGCCATCCTCACCTTAAATTGGCATTCCGTTTTACCAATATAATAACGCCCACATGGGCAAATGATGGCATAGACCACAAATTTTGATGTGCACGTGAGTGGCCAGCTGATGTTAAATTTCTTGCCCGAAAAGGGATGTGAAATGCTGTCTCCAGGAGACATATGTGTGCACGTCGTGCAGCCTGAGCACTTAAAACAGCCATTTTTACGGGATAGAAAATGCTTAGGTGGAGGTGGTTTGAGCCTGGTCATATCAGTTTTAACTAGCCAGTCCCTGATGTTCCTACCACGTGTGTAGCTGGGCATCACTCTCTTATCTCGAAAGCACATAATTCCACAGACAGTCCCGTAAAGCTGACCTTAAGTCACAGCAAAACCGAGATATGCTTCTTGGACGTCCAGCTGACCCTGGGAAATGGAAGTTTGGAAACTAGCCTGTATAAAAAACCATCAAAATTTGTGGTCTATGCCATCATTTGCCCATGTGGGCGTTATTATATTGGTAAAACGGAATGCCAATTTAAGGTGAGGATGGCGCAACATAGGCTCGCAATTAGAAATGCGCTGTCATCTGGGGAGGGTGAGCAGCCAGTGGCCAAGCATTTTTTAGAACACAGGCATAGCATGGCCACATTTAAACACCGTATCATCGACCATGTCCCCGAGGCTCCTCGTGGTGGCAATAGGGGCAAAAAACTGCTCCAGCTTGAGTCTATGTGGATACATAGGCTCAACACACTGAAACCAGGTGGGCTTAACGAGAGCTTGGGCCTCATTAATTTCCTTTAATGTCTCACAATAATTTCTTTTTTAAGGTCTGACATTAATCTCTTTACCATAAGCTACCACAAGTTGGGTGCATAATTGCCGAAACCTATACACCCTGACAGTACGGCACAGACCTACTAGGAGCCCTAGAAGACAGCATGAATTCTTTTGTCCCCTGGGGGTCTGACACACCAAGAAACATATAGTAGTGACAGCATAGGATGTTATTCCAGTAGCAAGTAACTATATGGAAGCTCTTTAGTGGCACATAATAGCTATACCCTATGATCTAGAAGCACCGCAATGTTGTTACCGAGATCCACTGAGTTTTTTAATTCACCATGTATCTGCTGGTGTCCACTTGGAATTAGTGACACAGTTCGTTTTTAACAAAATACATCTATCTTGTTTAGGTATATTTTTAAATTGTCTAATAATGACTAAAGTTTCACCATGACATGTGAATGCACTTTATCTGTATTGCTGTTTTATGCTACAGTCTTATTGCTTAACACGATGTTCATACACTTGTGTTTGTTATTGTTTCAGTGTCTCCATGGTCACGCAGGAGGGAGCCGCGACGTCACTTCCGGTTCCGCCGGAGTGAGCAGTGACGCTTGCCGGAAACCTGAACGGCGGGGCCAGCGGAGAACGGGCGTGGGGAATCTGATGTGGGGGTAAGTTCACTGTTATATAAACCTGTTTGATTCACTTGTGCAGTTATCCTGACGAAGGGGAGTTGGTCCCCGAAACGTAGATCGCACGTAATACAAGTTTGACACCGCTACCAAGACTCTGAGTGCCGCCTCTTCTTTCATTGTATATATATATATATATATATATATATAACATGTATAGAATCAGCCCTCGTCGCTGAGGAATATTGTGAATAATGGGTGCCTTCGGTCAAGAATTGAAATAGTAACTAAAGGATACTGCCGCACTCCAAGTGAGAAAAAAATGCTTTTAAGTGATAAAGAATCATATCAATACAGTGCTGCATGGCGCATACATTCTGGGCTGGCTGACGTTTTGGTGCCGTGTAGGCACCGTCCTCAAAGCCTGAAAGAAAAGTACACCCAACAAACAACAGTACACAGTGACTTACCTAAATAGGTGTGGACCGAGCTGCCACGGAGAGAGCCGGGTCCGGTCAGCAGCAGCCGCGACTTACGTTTGCAGGCTTGGCTTATGGTGACATCAGCTTGCTGTCTCCGGTGGCTCCACAGCAACGTGTCTGTCATTGCCTGGTAACGAGAGCTCCGGCTATCAATCCACCACATGGCGGCATCGGCTCACCGTGGCATCTCCTCCCTGGCAACGCGTCCTGTGCTGCCTGGTAACCGGGTTGACGCTCCTGATCTGCCTGGCCGGCTCCCTCCATGGACCTGGGAACACAATAAATAGTGATGGGAGCATATAACAGCACTATGGCATTAAGCGTAATATGTTAAATGTTAGTTGATAAACACTAAACGTGTCCTAATGTCATAATATCCAACAGTGCTCCCAAAATTATGTGTACAATCTGCAAGGGTCAAGAACAAAAAATACACCACCATAATCCCTGTCAAAAGCTAAAGTATGCCATATGTGTACTTTAGTATATATCAACGATACATGTCAAGGTATACCAAAATGTATCAAAAGGTACCAGCCAGTATATAATCCATAGACCTATGAGAAACATAAAGAATATGTAATAGACTTGAAAAAGATGTGGAAAAAACACATGCATAGAAAAATGAAAAAAGCAAATGGGGGAAGGACTAGGATGAGTTTAGAGTGTGTTACTGATGGAACACTGCAAACATTAAATGCTGGTGCCTTGAACACGTCGTAGACTCATTCACAGAAACGCGTTCCAATTGTGGCGTTCATTCAAACCTAATGGATGAACCGTGTTCAAAAGGTGTATCCACTTAGTCTCACAGCATAGAAGTTTTCCATTCTGATCGCCCCCATGCAGTGATAGTGGAACATGGTCGATTAACATGTGTTTTAGTGATGACAGAGGGTGGTCTGCTTGCAGAAAGTGTCGATCCACCGGTTGATCCGCAGTGCCACTAGCAATGGCTTTGCTGATGGAAGAGAGGTGTAGGGCCATGCGTTCTCTCGCCATTCTGATGGTTTTTCCCACATAATATAGATGGCATGGGCAAATAATTATATAAACAACATGTGTGGATAAGCAGGACAAGGTATGATTGATGGAAAACACTTTAGATGAATGAGAATGTTGAAAAGTAGATCCTGTGATCATATGCGAACAGGTTGTACAACGTGGACATTTGTAACAACCATGAGGTTTAGTTAAGAAGTGAGTGGGCAGCTTGGATTTATTGAAACCAGTGATATCCGTGTGTATGACCATATCTTTGATATTACATCCCCTGGTATAGCAGGCCATGGGCCGTTTGTGCTTAAAGCATTGTAGGTCGTTATCTGATGAGACTATGGGCCATAAGGCCCTGCTGGCCCGTTGGACCACCTGACTAGATGAAGTAAACTCCATCTTCCACAGGATTATTGAATCCTGGTTCTTGATTTTTATTTAAAGTAGTTGATTCTTGACAATCGCCAACACTTCAGTTTTCAGTTGTTTGAGTAATTTAAAATTGTAGCCTCTTGCTACAAACTTATCAATGAACTTGTCGATACTAGTCACTGCAATGGCAGGGCTGCTCGCAAATCGAGCAACTCGCATCATTTGGGACTTGGGCAAGCCCATTTTCAGGGGTTTCGGATGGTCGCTTGAGGCAAACAATAATGTGTTTCGGTCCGTAGGTTTTGAAAATACATCAGTCTTCAAAGTTTGTACTTGTTTTGACACCAGTACATGTAAATAATGTATGGACGTTTAACTATATTGAAATGTCACTCTGATGGTCGACACTCGGGTGTTGATGTACTCAATCCTTTGTAGTAAGGCAGTTTCATCCCCCATCCACAACAAAAACAGGAAATCTATATAGCGCATATATGTTTTGATGAACTGTGTGTGTTCAGGGTACTCAAAGAACATTGATTCCTCTTCCATGAACATAAAAATGTTCACGTAGCTGTGCGCGACATTACTTCCCATCGCACACCCTGCCAGTTGTTTGTAAAACTCGCCGTTATAAATAAAGTAATTCTGTGTTAGTGTCAGTTCCAGTAGTTTCATGAATAGCTCTATTTCAAGATCAGTGATCCCTTGTTGGATGTAAAAGGTTCTAACTGCCACAAGGCCTTGTTGATGTGGTATTGAGGTATAGAGATTATTAATGTCTAACGTGCACAGAATGGTGTCTTCGGAAATATCCTTTATGGCTGAAAGGCAAGTTAAAAAACTGGCAGTGTCCTTGATGAATCTTTGATGCTTGATGATATATGATTGTAAAATACTATCAAGGTACAGATGGGTCCATGTTTTTCTTGACCTTTAATAGGATTAACTGAGACTGGGCAATTGGACTTAATCTCCTGCAGTAATGAATTAATCCCCTGCTGTATTATTCTGTGTATTGTATTGCAGCTGAGAACAATAGATGAAGGGTTTATGTTAATAAACCATGTTGTGCCTAGGTGCAGCAAACTAGCCAAGATAACTGTGGACCCATCTGTACATGGCGATGGGTTGGTACAACGAATATCGTGCTGATATAATGGGGCATCCAGTGGGCATGTCAGATTTTCCTGGATCTTCGTAACAGTGTATAGTATGGGCTCACGGTATAAGGTTGTTGTAGAGCCAGCCATAGTTTGTCATCCAATACACCCTCTGATTTAGCTTGTTGTAAAATTTCTGTTAATTCCCGTTGGTATTGAGGGTGTGGGTCACATCCCAATTTCTGATATACACTGATATCCGCCAGTTGACGATCGATCTCGGCCATGTAGTCCGTAAGATCCTGAATTACAATGGCGCCCCCTTTGTCCGCCGGTCGGACCACAATGTCTCTGTACCCCGACAGGTTTTTCAATGCTGTGTATTCCTGTTGATTTAGATTATGGTGCTGTGTCGGTTGTGCCTGTACAAATTTATCATTCTAGTAAAAATTTAAAAGAGCTATTTTGTGATGCAGGATCAAACATGGATTGGCTCCTTTTAGCAAGGAATTGTTGAGTAGGTGTGGCAACCGTCATCAATATGGAGTGCTGAAAGTGCTCTTGTAACCTGAGTTTTCTAGAGAAACGATGGAGTTCAATATTCCATTTCAAGTCGTTATGTTTGTTTGTAGGTACAAATGAAAGTCCTTTATTTAAGACCAGTTCCTCCTGCTCCGTTAAAATACGGGAAGACAAGTTGTAGATCAATTTTTCTATTGAGAGGTCACGCCTCTTCTTCGCACGTTTTGACCCCCCTAGTCCTTCCCCATTTGCTTTTTTCATTTTTCTATGCATAATTGTTTTTTCCACGTCTTTTTCATATCTATCACATATTCTTTATGTTTCTCATAGGTCTGTAGATTATATACTGGCCGGTACCTTTTGGTACATTTTGGTATACCTTGACATGTATCGTTGATATATACTAAAGTACACATATGGCATACCTTAGCTTTTGACAGGGATTATGGTGGTGTATTTTTTTGTCTTGACCCCTGCAGATTGTGCACATAGGTGGTCATTCCAAGTTGATCGCTCGTTATTTATTTATTTTTCGCAATGGAGCGATTAGTCGCTAATGCGCATGCGCAATGTCCGCACTGCGACAGCGCCAAGTAAATTTGCTAATAAGTTTGGTATTTTACTAACGGCATTATGAGGTTTTTTCTTCGTTCTGGTGATCGTTGTGTGATTGACAGGAAGTGGGTGTTTCTGGGTGAAAACTGGTCGTTTTATGGGAGTGTGTGAAAAAACGCTACCGTTTCAAGGAAAAACACGGGAGTGGCTGGAGAAACGGAGGAGTGTCTGGGCGAACGCTGGGTGTGTTTGTGACGTCAAACCAGGAACGACAAGCACTAAACTGATCGCACTGGAAGAGTAAGTCTCGAGCTACTCAGAAACTGCACAGATAAATCTTTTCGCAATATTGCGTTTCTTTCGTTCGCAATTTTGCTAAGCTAAGATTCACTCCCAGTAGGCAGCGGCTTAGCGTGTGCAATGCTGCTAAAAGCAGCTTGCGAGCGAACAACTCGGAATGACCACCATAGTTTTGGGAGCACTGTTGGATATTATGACATCAGGACACGTTTAGTGTTTATCAACTAACATTTAACATATTACGCTTAATGCCAAAGTGCTGTTATATGCTCCCATCACTATTTATTGGTTCCCAGGTCCACAGAGGGAGCCGGCCAGGCAGATCAGCAGCGTCAACCCGGTTACCAGGCAACGCAGGACGTGTTGTCTGGGAGATGCCACGGTGAGCCGATGCCGCCGGGTGGTGGATTGATAGCCGGAGCTCTCATTACCAGGCAATAACAGACATGTTGCTGTGGAGCCACCGGAGACAGCAAGCTGATGTCACCATAAGCCAAGCCTGCAAACGTAAGTCGCGGCGGCTGCTGACCGGACCCGGCTCTCTCCGTGGCAGCTCGGTCCACACCTATTTAGGTAAGTCACTGTGTACTGTGGTTTGTTGGGTGTACTTTTCTTTCAGGCTTTGAGGACGGTGCCTACGTGGCACTGAAACGTCAGCCAGCCCAGAATGTATGCGCCATGCAGCACTGTATTGACATGATTCTTTATCACTAAAAAGCATTTTTTTCTCACTTGGAGTGCCGCAGACACTATATATATATTTATATGTGTACATATATATATATATATATATATATTACTTATGCTCAAACCCCCCTTGCTGTCTAAATATATATATATATATATATATATATATATATAAAATGTATTCATAAAATAACATGGTGATAACATAATAATCTTTTTAGGTTTCTGGCAAGGCACTTAGAAACATAGAAACATAGAATTTGATGGCAGTAAGAACCACTTGGCCCATCTAGTCTGTCCCTTCAACGATGTGACACTTAGGGGATTTTTCAGAGATGGACTCAGATTGCTGCATACACAGCAAGATCTGCTTCCATCTCCTTACATGCTGGGGGCTGCCCAGCATGTGTGGCACCACCTCACCATGCATCCACAATTTCATTGTGGACGCATCGAATTAAGGTTGACTCCTGCCATTGCAGCCTGACTGCCCTGTCATTTTTTTAAACAAAGAATTTATGTGTGACATCACGCAGCCCCCCCCCCACATCGCCACCCGCCCAACACCCACCGCTGTCAATCATGAATGACCACACAGTGTGAATCACCACACAATCTCAATAGACCCACTGCGTGTGTGCAGTTTTTTGATGTACAACAAACTTTGATGTGGCCGCATTAGAGCCAAGTCTGAATTAGCCCCTAGTCACTTAACTATGTCAATGTGTCATTTGTCAACTCAAGCACACAGTCATCATTAAGCATAAATATCCAAGGAGTTGTAACAACATTCTAACTATCTTTGTTGCCCAGGATGTGGACAAACTCTTTAGTGAATTCAGAATAAATTGGACATTTAATTTTCAACATATCCTAATCTCAGTATTGATGATCTTTCTCAGACATTGTCATCATACAGTATCTGTGACTGTCCATTACAAGAATGTAGTAGTATGCAAATTTAAAATCCATCTTCCTGATTTTCACAGTAATGCCATCATCACAAATTCATATTAAACAACGTGAACTACTGTACTTGCTATGAGCTCCAGGTGCAGAATGACTGTCAATAGAATTGAACCAGACAAGCCTTCACCCATCAACCAATCATAACCGCTTATGATTGGATAAATGGTGAAGGCTTGTCCAGGTCAATTCAGTTCAATATTACAGAGCACATGCTGCTCATTTTGAGCCATTTACGTAGTTTAATGTGTTTTTATTTTATTCATTCTGAGTTTCAAAGAAAAAAATATTCTTATTGCGCTTCAAGAAAGTTTATATTTTTGGAAAATGATACTAGTGGAATTATGATGCAGTAATCTCTCTGTATGTTGTATTTATTGTTTATTTGTATAATGTTAGTTTATTGGGACAATTGAAGTTGCATATTTGCTACTATAATGCTGGGTACACACTGACAGATATATTGGCCAATCAATTGATCAGCTAATATATCTTTTGCTGATCTGCAGGTGTGTACAAGCAATATGTCTGTGAATTATGTCTTTCGCAGATACTGTATATTGCATCTGCAGATATATTGGTGCATCTTTCTGTGTATGAACAACCACCATCGGCAGAAATATTTGCAGATTGATTGAACTGAAGATATATCTGCCAGTGTATATACCTAGCTTAAGTTCCAATTTTTTTTTCTCTTTTTTTTTCCAGTATCTATCATAAACTTAAAACCCTTATCCATTAAGGATCTAGACTCTCACTGACCAGGCAGGTTTCCTATTGGGGAGCACTTGCCTTTTCTAGAGTGCTAAATCTAAAATACATCAATAATTTAATATTCTCAATAAAGACATTTATATTCTCAATAGAGAAATATGTCATATACAATCATGGGAACTATTAGTGATTTTGGGCAATTGGCAGCTAATTAATGGTTTGGTCTTAATATATTTAAATATCATTTGTAGTCATAGCTTCTAATCTTAACCATCAAAAAAATCCCAATGCACTGTGGAGAAAAGTGTCAATGTGTATTTTGCAATGCTTTAATTAAATTAGTTCTATTGTGTGAGATGATATGCTAATAGTGGAATTCATCTGTTTGCCATTCATACTGGAGTAACACTCCACATAGTAAAATAACTTAACCTCATCTTCGCACACAAACTACTAGGTTGAATATGTATACACTGGAAAAGAGGCGTCTAAGAGGAGACAGTATTATTGTCTTCAAATATGTAAAGGGACACTACAAAGAGTTATCAGAGGAATTATTTATTAAAAGAACTCTGTTTAAGAAATGTGGGCACTCGTTGAGACTGGAGGAAAAAAAATACCATACGCAACGAAGGAAAGGGTTCTTTACCATTAGGGCAATCAGGATTTGGAATTCCTTGCCAAAGAAAGTGATAATTGTGGACTCTTTAAATGCATTTACAAAAGGATAGGATGAATTTCTGATTGAAAAGGATATCCAAGGTTACAACATTTAAATTATTGACATTGTTAATGCGGGTGTAACATGACTTATAGTTGTTAACTAGTCATAGAAACATTCTTCAGCAGGTACAGTAAAATCAACTCAACTTAATATAGAATACAGATTGAACACAACGGACATTTTGCCTCTTTTCAACCTCAATTACTATGTTACTATGTTACTACAATGATTCACCCTCTGACGCTAATTGTAAGAACTTATTTGGAGTTTTTCGGCATGTTATATGTATCCACCTGCACAATTAAACATCTACATAGGGTGTATTTATCTGGTTATGATGGAAGCATTGTACTCTCTTCATTGCTACAGTGTAATCTTGTATATCAGGGATGGGGAACCTTCGGCACTCCAGCTGTTGATGAACTACATATCCTAGCATGACCTGCAACAGTTTTAGCATGGCCAAATAGAAAAACTGTTGCAAAGCATGCTGGTATGTGTAGTTCAACAACAGCTGGAGGGCCAAAGGTTCCCCACCACTGTTGTATATGCTGATCATTTGTATATTGAATTAGTTGTGCACATCTTTAGAATTAATTTATGCTTTATAATGGTATGCAGTTAAAATACCGCATGTCAGAATCCTGAAAAGGGTACTATACCATCACTGGAATACCGTCGAAGTAGGTGACTCCCCCTCTGTGGGTGTCCACAACACCCATAGAGGAAGAATAGAACCTGTGGCAAGCTAAGCAACGCCACCGAGCCCGCAGCATGGCAAATGCAGTGAATCTGCAAGGGGCTTCATTATGCTCGCCCCCTACTAGCATTCTGGTGCATGGGATGCTGATGTCAATATTAGTGATGAGCGGGTTCGGTTCCTCGGGATCCGAACCCACCCGAACATCACCCATTTTTGCACGGTTCCGAGCAGACTCGGATCCTCCCGCCTTGCTCGGTTAAACCCGAGCGCGCCCGAACGTCATCATCCCGCTGTCGGATTCTTGCGAGATTCGTATTCTATATAAGGAGCCACGCGTCGCCGCCATTTTTCACTCGTGCATTGGAGATGATAGTTAGAGGACGTGGCTGGCATTCTCTCAGTTTCTGTGTTCAGTGTGCTGCAAATATCTGTGCTCAGTGTGCTGCAAATATCTATGTTCTCTGCCTGAAAAATGCTCCATATCTGTGCTCAGTGTGTGCAAATATCAGTGCTCAGTGTGCTTTATTGTGGGGACTGGGGACCACCAGTATTATATAGTAGGAGGACAGTGCAGAGTTTTGCTGACCAGTGACCACCAGTATTATACATTCTCTGCCTGAAAAACGCTCCATATCTGTGCTGCATTGTAGTACAGTGGGGATTGAAAGTTTTGGCACCCCAGGCAAATATTCATTTTAATGTGCAAAAAGAAGCCAAGGAAAGATGGACAAATCTCCAAAAGGCATCAAATTACAGATTAGACATTCTTATAACATGTCAAAAAAGTTTGATTTTATTTCCATCATTTACACTTTCAAAAGAACAGAAAACTAAAAATTGCGTCTGCAAAAGTTTGGGCACCCTGCAGAGTTAATGCCTTTTACTGGTACACTGGTATGCTTCGCTGGGCTTTCTGGCTTATGCTGGTGTTTTGGGGTGCCACACCCTGCACCTAGATATAGCGCTAGGGACCCCAAATATACAGAGATGCCTTGATGCGGCTTTGGGGCTTATTCACACATTTGCGCAAATATGTGTAACGAAGATCTCTGGATTCTATTATTATGTGGAATATATATCTGGTTATGGTTATCATTCAGGGTGCTGGGGGATACAAATGCCTTTTTTTCTTGCTTAGAAATACCCCTCCCTTTCGAGCACCTGAATGATATCACTAAGCTCATTGAGCATCTACCAATATATATGTTTGTTGTGAGAGGCAGAGAGGTTCCTGCATTAGGAGGAGGTGCAGGCCCTGACATGCCACATGGAGCATTATGGGGTTGCTCCAACGTAGGTAGCTCTTAGCTTAGACATATTGTAGTAAGGAGCCATTATCATGTGGCTCCTTGCTGGTTAATCTTAGACCCAGATTGGGGTAATGGAAGTGTGAGGTGTGGTGCCTCTGGACTGGCTGAGCAGGATGGCCTTAGTGTGGCATACCTTTACATTCTATTAACACTTTTCACTTATTAATTTTTTAACACTATTTCTCTATTTTAATTGCATTTCATTTTTGTATCACTTTCCTATAGCTTCGGCTTCCTAAATACTAATTTATTAACACTATAGTTTTTACACTGGTTTGCTATGCTGGGCTTTCTGGCTTATGCTGGTGTTTTGGGGTGCCACACCCTGCACCTAGATATAGCGCTGGGGACCCCAAATATACAGAGAAGCCTTGATGCTGCTTTGGGGCTTATTCACACATTTGCACAAATATGTGTAACGAATATCTCTGAAATCTATTATTATGTGGAATTAATATCTGGTTACGGTTATCATTCAGGGTGCTGGGGGAAACAAATGCCTTTTTTTCTTGCTTAGAAATACCCCTCCCTTTCGAGCACCTGAATGATATCACTAAGCAAATCGAGCATACACCAATATATATGTTTATAATATATAGCAGTATGGTACAGTAGGCCACTGCTCTACCTACCTCTGTGTTGTCAAGTATGCTATCCATCCATACCTGTGGTACATTTAAGTTTTTGTGCGCAGTATATATATAGTAGTAGGACAGTGCATAATTTTGCTGACCACCAGTATATAATATATAGCAGTACGGTACAGTAGGCCACTGCTCTACCTACCTCTGTGTCATCAAGAATACTATCCATCCATACCTGTGGTGCATTTAAGTTTTTGTGCGCAGTATATATATATATATAGTAGTAGGACAGTGCATCATTTTGCTGACCACCAGTATATAATATATAGCAGTAAGGTACAGTAGGCCACTGCTCTATCTACCTCTGTGTCGTCAAGTATACTATCCATCCATACCTGTGGTGCATTTAAGTTTTTGTGCGCAGTATATATATATATATATAGTGGAAGGACAGTGCATAATTTTGCTGACCACCAGTATATAATATATAGCAGTATGGTACAGTAGGCCACTGCTCTACCTACCTCTGTGTTGTCAAGTATGCTATCCATCCATACCTGTGGTACATTTAAGTATTTGTGCGCAGTATATATATAGTAGTAGGACAGTGCATAATTTTGCTGATTACCAGTATATAATATATAGCAGTACGGTACAGTAGGCCACTGCTCTACCTACCTATGTGTCGTCAAGTATACTATCCATCCATACCTGTGGTGCATTTAAGTTTTTGTGCACAGTATATATATATATATATATATATATATATAGTAGGACAGTGGATAATTTTGCTGACCACCAGTATATAATATATAGCAGTACGGTACAGTAGGCCACTGCTCTACCTACCTCTGTGTCGTCAAGTATACTATCCATCCATACCTGTGGTGCATTTAAGTTTTTGTGCGCAGTATATATATAATAGTAGGACAGTGCATAATTTTTCTAACCACCAGTATATAATATATAGCAGTACGGTACAGTAGGCCACTGCTCTACCTACCTCTGTGTCGTCAAGTATACTATCCATCCATACCTGTGGTGCATTTAAGTTTTTGTGCACAGAATATATATATATATATATATATATATAGTAGGACAGTGGATAATTTTGCTGACCACCAGTATATAATATATAGCAGTACGGTACAGTAGGCCACTGCTCTACCTACCTCTGTGTCGTCAAGTATACTATCCATCCATACCTGTGGTGCATTTAAGTTTTTGTGTGCAGTATATATATATATATATATATATATATATATATAAATAGTAGGATAGTGCATTATTTTGCTGACCACCAGTGTATAATATATAGCAGTACAGTAGGCCACTGCTCTATCTACCTCTGTGTCGTCAAGTATACTATCCATCCATACCTGTGGTGCATTTAAGTTTTTGTGCGCAGTATATATACAGATGTAGCCACCTTTATCTTGACTGGCTGAGGCGTTTGTCCCGATCGAGCATACGCAGCGTAGGGAGGCGCGCCTAGTCACAGAGAGGCGTACCTAATCGCACGGAGGCAGACAGAGCGTTTGGCGTTACCTTTACGTGTAATACCTGCGATCAGCCACCAGATGTCGCTTTTACAATCACCACTGAGCATGCGTGTGGTCTCCCGTAAAATACAATACTGAAATATATAATAAGGACTACTTTACTAAGCGTCTCATTACGCTGCATACAGTAAATACTCATTACGCTGCATTATTTAATACAGTAAATACTCATTATGCTGCATTATTTAATACAGTATATACGGTACAGACGCAAATAGTACAGCATACAGTATATGATCCATCAACAGTACTTTATGAATATGTGAGCGTCAAAGTCCCGCAGACAAAACAACATAAAGCCAGTAGTGTACACTGTCGCAAATGAACGTGTTAGAAGTTCACTATTGCCTCTTGAGATTAGAAATTTTGTACAGTATGTTAGCGTCCTAATCCCATAGCCATTACAGCATAATCAAAACCAATGGATTTATTCATCTGTCTGCGGCGAAGTGGTGAAGTGTTCCGCTTCCTATACTCAGAGTCCTGAGCTCGATTTCTAAAGTACGAATGCATGTTAGTTTTTTCCAGACACTTTATTATTTTTTTATTCACATAAACCAGGGCAAAGCTGCAGGAGCGGTTCTGTTAAGGTTCTATGCACCGTACAGTACACATACAATTCTGTAGCAGGGCAGACTCAATTGAAATGGCTACCACCTATGACTCCTTGCTCCACGGAGGCCCTAGGCTACGGAGCAAGTAACAGTCCAGATTTTGCAGGCTATGGGGCAATGCTGAAGGAGCGTCACAATCCCCTAGC
This sequence comes from Pseudophryne corroboree, assembly GCF_028390025.1. Lineage (NCBI taxonomy): Eukaryota > Metazoa > Chordata > Amphibia > Anura > Myobatrachidae > Pseudophryne > Pseudophryne corroboree. The sequence continues at coordinate 321,625,547 of NC_086451.1, forward strand.
TAAAATACACAGGGGCGATAGGACTAAGCGAGGTACAGTATATGCACATAACGATACACTGCAAAGTTCCCCATGGTTTTGATTATGCCTTTTCTTTGAACACAGTATTTTCGACTGCCTCGCCCTACACCCATCCCAATTTCCCCTTCCCCCCTGGGAGCCGGCAATGTACATGCAGTAGACAGGGAGGGAGTTCCGATCAGGTTACAAGACGTGCAACAGTATACTACTGTATGTAGGAAAATCCCCCGCCCACTCTGATTTATGTGAAACCTGTGTGCACCCTTCCATTGAATGTATAACAAAGAAAAAAAATAATAATAAAGTGAATGTTACAGGAACACATTAAAAAAAGGTTGGCACTTCCTTCCCATTGGTGTTGGTTTATGCCTTAGGGGACTCGGACGCAAATACTTGTATTTGAAAAGCACGTATTTTCCACTGCCTCTCCCTACCCCCATTGCCCTTCCCCCCTGGGAGCCTGCACAGGTCATGCAGTGGACAGGGAGGGAGTTCAGGTCAGGTACAATACACAAATGCCGACAATCTACAGTACTGTGTTGCTCAGTTAGTTGCGTCGGAATACACTAGTTTATACTCATTACCGCTGTGTATTTGTATATAGCGGAATGAATCGCTGCTGCAGATTTACTTTGATTTATGTGAAACCTGTGTGCACCCTTTCATTGAATGTATAACAAAGAAAAACAATAATAAAGTGAATGTCACAGGAACATATAAAAAAAAAAAGGTTGGCACTTTGGGACTCAAAGCTGGGACTCTCAGTGTGGGACGTAAGAGCCTTCATCGCTAGGTTGTTATGGAAGAGGAGACAATTAGCTACCAGAGGGTACCAACTCCAAGTTTCTGTGACCCCCACAAGGCTCATGGCAAGCGTCGGAACCCATGGTGGGTCTGAATTAACGGGCCCATTATAGTCTATGGGAAAATGAGTCCACTTTGCGTACTGATATCTCTGGTTCTGGGTGTCCCAGAGACTCGGGACTGGTACCATTTAAAAGAGGAGACTCTTTGCTTTCAGGGAAGACCAACGACTAGTTTTTGTGACACTGGAAAGGGAAACAGTAAGCAATCGTGTATCGGGTCCCCTCCAGTTGTCCGCCTAGCTTGCACAGGATGCAGGGTTTCTGGCTAGATAGGAAATACTGTACAGAAATGCTAAGCATGGTAATTTGACATCCAGGAACATAGGGAGGAGTTTATCTCTCTCCATTTTACTTAGAAAAATTACACTTGCCACTGTACGTTACAAGCTGTTCGTGCTAATTAGTACAATAGTAGAACATACTGTACAGAGATACTAAGTACAGTGATTTGGCATCCACAAACTTAGGGAGGAGCTTTAATCTCTCTCCATTGTAATCTTTCTAAGCATAATGGAGAGAGATAAAAGCTCCTCCCTAAATTCCTGGATGCCAAATTGCCATCCAGAGTATCGCTGTACTCTATGTTCTACTAGTGTACTAATTAGCACGAACAGCTTGTAACATACAGTGGCAAGTTTAATATTTCTATGTATAATGGAGAGAGATAAAAGCTCCTCAGTAAGTTCCTGGATGCCACATCACTGTACTTAGTATCTCTGTACAGTATTTTCTGTTAGGGTACTAATTAGCTGTTCGTGCTAATTAGTACCCTAATAGAACATACTGTACAGAGATACTAAGGACGGTGATTTGGTATCCAGGAACTTACTGAGGAGCTTTTATCTCTCTCCATTATACATAGAAAGATTAAACTTGCCGCTGTATGTTACAAGCTGTTCGTGCTAATTAGTACCCTAATAGAACATACTGTACAGAGATACTACAGACAGTGATTTGGCATCCAGGAACTTAGGGAGGAGCTTTTATCTCTCTCCTATATACTTAGAAAGATTACAGCGGAGAGAGATAAAAGCTCCTCCCTAAGGTTCCTGGATGCCAAATCACTGTCTGTAGTATCTCTGTACAGTATGTTCTACTAGTGTACTAATTAGCATGAGCAGCTTGTAACGTAAAGTGGCAGTTTTGATCTTTCTATGTATAATGTAGAGAGATAAAAGCTCCTCCCTCAGTTCCTGGTTGCCAAATCACCATCCTTAGTTTCTCTGTATAGTATTTTCTATTAGGGTACTAATTAGCACGAACAGCTAATTAGTACCCTAATAGAAAATGCTGTACAGAGATACTAAGTACAGTGATGTGGCATCCAGGAACTTATTGAGGAGCTTTTATCTCTCTCCATTATACATAGAAAGATTAATCTTGCCACTGTACGTTACAAGCTGTTCGTGCTAATTAGTACACTAGTAGAACATACTGTACAGAGATACTACATACAGTGATTTGGCATCCAGGAACCTTAGGGAGGAGCTTTTATCTCTCTCCATTATGCTTAGAAAGATTACAATGGAGAGAGAATAAAGCTCCTCCCTAAGTTCGTGGATGCCAAATCACTGTACTTAGTATCTCTGTACAGTATGTTCTACTAGTGTACTAATTAGCACGAACAGCTTGTAACGTACAGTGGCAAGTTTAATCTTTCTATGTATAATATAGAGAGATAAAAGCTCCTCCCTAGGTTCCTGGTTGCCAAATCACTGTCCTTAGTATCTCTGTATAGTATTTTCTATTAGGGTACTAATTAGCACGAACAGCTAATTAGTACCCTAATAGAAAATACTGTACAGAGATACTAAGTATAGTGATGTGGCATCCAGGAACTTCCTGAGGAGCTTTTATCTCTCTCCATTATACATAGAAAGATTAATCTTGCCACTGTACGTTACAAGCTGTTCGTGCTATTTAGTACACTAGTAGAACATAGAGTACAGCGATACTCTGGACAGCAATTTGGCATCCAGGAATTTAGGGAGGAGCTTTTATCTCTCTCCATTATACTTAGATAGATTACAATGGAGAGATTAAAGCTCCTCCCTAAGTTCATGGATGCCAAATCACTGTACTTAGTATCTCTGTACAGTATGTTCTACTAGTGTACTAATTAGCACGAACAGCTTGTAACGTACAGTGGCAATTTTAATCTTTCTATGTATAATATAGAGAGATAAAAGCTCCTCCCTAAGTTCCTGGTTGCCAAATCACCATCCTTAGTATCTTTGCATAGTATTTTCTATTAGGGTACTAATTAGCACAAACAGCTTGTAACGTACAGTGGCAATTTTAATCTTACTATGTATAATATAGAGAGATAAAAGCTCCTCCCTAAGTTCCTGGTTGCATAGTATTTTCTATTAGGGTACTAATTAGCACAAACAGCTAATTGGTACCCTAATAGAACATACTGTACAGAGATACTAAGTATGGTGATTTTGTATCCAGGAACTTATTGAGGAGCTTTTATCTCTCTCCATTATACATAGAAAGATTAAACTTGCCGCTGTACGTTACAAGCTGTTCGTGCTAATTAGTACCCTAATAGAACATACTGTACAGAGATACGAAGTATGGTGATTTCGCATCCAGTTAAAAGCTGTTCGTGCTAATTAGTATACTAGTAGAACATACTGTACAGAGATGCTAAGAATGGTGATTTGGCATCTGGGAACTTCCAGAGGAGCTTTTATCTCTCTCCATTTTACATAGAAAGATTAAACTTGCCGCTGTACTTTACAAGCTGTCCGTGCTAATTAGTACCCTAATTGAAAATACTATACAGAGATACTAAAGACGGTTATTTGGCACCCAGGAATTTAGGGAGGAGCTTTTATCTCTCTCCATTATACTTAGAAAGATTACAATGGAGAGAGATAAAAGCTCCTCCCTAAGTTCGTGGATGCCAAATCACTGTCCTTAGTATCTCTGTACAGTATGTTCTACTAGTGTACTAATTAGCACAAACAGCTTGTAACGTACAGTGGCAAGTGTAATTTTTCTAAGTACCTGTATAATGGAGTGAGATAAAAACTCCTCCCTATGTTCCTGGATGTCAAATTACCATGCTTAGCATTTCTGTACAGTATTTCCTATCTAGCCAGAAACCCTGTATCCTGTGCAAGCTAGGCGGACAACTGGAGGGGACCCGAAACACGGTTGCTTCCCGTTTCCTTTTCCAGTGTCACATAAACTAGTGGTTGGTCTGCCCCGAAAGCCAAGAGTCTCCTCTTTTGTATGGTACCAGTCCCGAGTGTCTGGGACACCCAGAACCAGAGATATCAGTATGCAAAATGGACCCATTTTCCCATAGACTATAATGGGACCGTTAATTCAGACCCACCATAGGTTCCGACGCTTGCCATGAGCCTTGTGGGGGTCACAGAAACTTGGGGTTGGTACCCTCCGGTAGCTAATTGTCTCCCCTTCCATACCAACCTAGTGATGAAGGCTCCCACCTCCCATGCTGAGAGTCAAAGTGCAAACCTTTTTTTTTCTATGTTCCCGTGACATTCACTTTATTATTTTTTTTCTTTGTTGTACATTCAATGAAAGGGTGCACACAGGTTTCACATAAATCGAGGTAAATCTGCAGCAGCGATTAATTCCGCTCTATACAAATACACAGCGGTAATGAGTATAAATTAGTGTATTCCAACGCAACTAACTGAGCAACACAGTACTGTAGATCGTCAGCATTTGTGTATTGTACCTGACCTGAACTCCCTCCCTGTCCACTGCATGACCTGTGCAGGCTCCCAGGGGGGAAGGGCGATGGGGGTAGGGAGAGGCGGTGGAAAACACTGTGCTTTTGAAATACAAGTATTAACGTCTGAGTCCCCTAAGGCATAAACCAACACCAATGGGAAGGAAGTGCCAACCTTTTTTTAATGTGTTCCTGTAACATTCACTTTATTATTATTATTTTTCTTTGTTATACATTCAATGGAAGGGTGCACACAGGTTTCACATAAATCAGAGTGGGCGGTGGATTTTCCTACATACAGTAGTATACTGTTGCACATGTCTTGTAACCTGATCGGAACTCCCTCCCTGTCTACTGCATGTACTTTGCAGGCTCCCAGGGGGGGAAGGGGAAAGTGGGATGGGGGTAGGGTGAGGCAGTGGAAAATACCGTGTTCAAAGAAAAGGCATAATCAAAACCATGGGGAACTTTGCGGTGTATCGTTATGCGCAAAGACCTCACTTATCCCTATCACCCCTGTGTATTTTAGCTAGGGGATTCTGACGCTCCATCAGCATTGCCCCGTGACCTACCAAATCTGTGCTGTTACTTGCTCCATAGCCGAGGGCCTCCATTGGGCGAGGAGACACAGGCGGTAGCCATTTCAATTGAGTCTGCCCTGCTATAGAATTGTATGTATACCATATGGTGCATAGACCCTAAACAGTACAACTGTTCCTGCAGCTTTGCCCTAGTTTACGTGAATAACTCCCTCCCTGTCTACTGCATGACCTGTGCAGGATCCCAGGGGGGAAGGGCGATGGGCAAGCGGGAGGAGGTGGAAAATACTGTGCTTTTGAAATGCAAGTACTGTATGAGTCTGAGTCCCCAGTAGCCTCCTGCTAGCCTATTGCCCTTCCCCCCTGGGAGCCTGCACAGATCATGCAGTAGACAGGGAGGGAATTCAGGTCATGTGCAATACACAAACGCCGAATATCTACTGTATAGTACTGTTTTGCTCACAGTAGCGTCAGAATACACTCCTTTCTACTCATTCCCGCTGTTTAGTTGCATTTAGCGTAAAGAATCGCTCCTGCAGATGTACTCTGATTTATATGTAACTTGTGTGCACCTTTCCATTGACTGTCTTACAATGTAGATAAAATAATACAGTGTATTATTACAATAAAAAAAAAAAAAAAGAAGACACATCACGTCTCGAACCCTGGACCCCCAGCGTGGGAGGTGGGAGCCTTCACCCCTAGCCCACGACGCCTCATGAGAGACTCCCAATTTCATGTGTGAAAGTACTGCAAACAGCGCCCGGCCCCCACCCCATTGGTGTTGGTTTATGCCTTAGAGGACTCGGACGCTCGCATTTGTAAAGCACGGTATTTTCCACCGCCTCCTGCTAGCCTATTGCCCTTCCCCCCTGGGAGCCTGCACAGATCATGCAGTAGACAGGGAGGGAATTCAGGTCATGTGCAATACACAAACACCGAATATCTACTGTATAGTACTGTTTTGCTCACTTAGTAGCGTCAGAATACACTCATTTCTACTCATTGCCGTTGTGCAGTTGCATTTAGCGTAAAGAATCGCTCCTGCAGATGTACTTTGATTTATGTGAAACCTGTGTGCATCCTTCCATTGGATGTATTAGAGAGAAATTTTTTTTTTTTTAAATGAATGTCACGGGAACACATAAAAAAATGGTTGGCATTTCCTTCCCATTGGTGTTGGTTTACAGTATGCCGTAGTGGACTCGGACGCTCATGTAATTGCATTTCAAAGGCACAGTACAGTATTTCCCATCGTCTCCCCCTACCCCCATCGCCCTTCCCCCCTGGGAGCCTGCACAGGGAGGGAATTCAGGTCATGTGCAATACACAAACGCTGAAGATCTACAGTACTGTTTTGCTCAGTTAGTAGCGTCAGAATACCCTCATTTCATTCCCGCTGTTTAGTTGCATTTAGCGTAAAGAATCGCTCCTGCAGATGTACTCTGATTTATATGTAACTTGTGTGCACCTTTCCATTGACTGTCCTACAATGTAGATAAAATAATACAGTGTATTATTCCAATAAAAAAAAAAAAAAAAGAAGACACATCACGTCTCGAACCCTGGACCCCCAGCGTGGGAGGTGGGAGCCTTCACCCCTAGCCCACGACGCCTCATGAGAGACTCCCAATTTCATGTGTGAAAGTACTGCAAACAGTGCCCGGCCCCCACCCCATTGGTGTTGGTTTATGCCTTAGAGGACTCGGACGCTCGCATTTGTAAAGCACGGTATTTTCCACCGCCTCCTGCTAGCTACTGTAGCCCTCCATTCCCAGACGCTCATGTATTTTAAAAGCACGGTGTTTATACATTGTCCTGTACATTCTTCCTTTTACACAATTACTGTAGTTGCGTCTCCATACACATACAGTACTCCATACTTTTTCCACCGCCTCACATTACACCTACAGTATTGCCAGAGCTGTAGATCAATCCGCCGCTATACTGTACGATCGAAAGTACTGGATTAGTGGAGCATTAGCCACACAGTGGAGGAGATGTGTAATGCATGATGAGTATCTAGATCGCCTCAACGCGCCTACCTGTGATTAAACTCAGCTATCGCCTTAGCGTGATTAAACGCCCGTCTCGGCGGAGAAACAGTCAAGATAAAGGTGGCTACATCTGTAGTAGTAGGTCATTGGTATTGATATATTACTTGCATAAAATTCCACACATTAAAAAATGGAGAACAAAAATGTGGAGGGTAAAATAGGGAAAGATCAAGATCCACTTCCACCTCGTGCTGAAGCTGCAGCCACTAGTCATGGCCGAGACGATGATATGCCATCAACGTCGTCTGCCAAGGCCGATACCCAATGTCATAGTAGAGAGCATGTAAAATCCAAAATACAAAAGTTCAATAAAATGACCCAAAAATCTAAATTAAAAGCGTCTGAGGAGAAGCGTAAACTTGCCAATATGCCATTTACGACACGGAGTGGCAAGGAACGGCTGAGGCCCTGGCCTATGTTCATGGCTAGTGGTTCTGATTCACATGAGGATGGAAGCACTCATCCTCCTGCTAAAAAACTTAAAAGAGTTAAAATGGCAAAAGTACAGCAAAGAACTGTGCGTTCTTCTAAATCACAAATCCCCAAGGAGAGTCCAATTGTGTCGGTTGCGATGCCTGACCTTCCCAACACTGGACGGGAAGAGGTGGCGCCTTCCACCATTTGCACGCCCCCTGCAAGTGCTGGAAGGAGCACCCGCAGTCCAGTTCCTGATAGTCAAATTGACGATGTCACTGTTGAAGTACACCAGGATGAGGATATGGGTGTTGCTGGCGCTGGGGAGGAAATTGACAAGGAGGATTCTGATGGTGAGGTGGTTTGTTTAAGTCAGGCACCCGGGGAGACACCTGTTGTCTGTGGGACGAATATGGCCATTGACATGCCTGGTCTAATTACAAAAAAAAATCACCTCTACGGTGTGGAATTATTTCAACAGAAATGCGACAACTGGTGCCAAGCCATGTGTTGCCTTTGTCAAGCTGTAATAAGTAGGGTTAAGGACGTTAACCACCTCGGAACATCCTCCCTTATACGTCACCTGGAACGCATTCATCAGAAGTCATTGACAAGTTCAAAAACTTTGGGTGACAACGGAAGCAGTCCACTGCCAACTAAATCCCTTCCTCTTGTAACCAAGCTCCTGCAAACCACACCACCAACTCCCTCAGTGTCAATTTCCTCCTTAGACAGGAAAGCCAATAGTCCTGCAGGCCATGATACTGTCAAGTCTGACGAGTCCTCTCCTGCCTGGGATTCCTCCGATGCATCCTTGAGTGTAACGCCTACTGCTGCTGGCGCTGCTGTTGTTGCTGCTGGGAGTCGATCGTCATCCCAGAGGGGAAGTCGGTAGACCACTTGTACTAATTCCAGTAAGCAATTGACTGTCCAACAGTCCTTTGCGAGGAAGATGAAATATCACAGCAGTCATCCTGCTGCAAAGCGGATAACTCAGGCCTTGGCAGCCTGGGTGGTGAAAAACGTGTTTCTGGTATCCACCGTTAATTCACAGGGAGCTAGAGAATTGATTGAGGTACTGTGTCCCCGGTACCAAATACCATCTAGGTTCCATTTCTCTAGGCAGGAGATACCGAAAATGTACACAGACGTCAGAAAAAGAGTCACCAGTGTCCTTAAAAAATGCAGTTGTACCCAATGTCCACTTAACCACGGACATGTGGACAAGTGGAGCAGGGCAGACTCAGGACTATATGACTGTGACAGCCAACTGGGTAGATGTATTGCCTCCCGCAGCAAGAACAGCAGCGGCGGCACCAGTAGCAGCATCTCGCAAACGTCAACTCGTTCCTAGGCAGGCTACGCTTTGTATCACCGCTTTCCATAAGAGGCACACAGCTGACAACCTCTTACAGAAATTGAGGAACATCATCGCAGAATGGCTTACCCCAGTTGGACTCTCCTGGGGATTTTTTACATCGGACAACGCCACCAATATTGTGCGTGCATTACATGTGATCAAATTCCAGCACGTCCCATGTTTTGCACATTCATTGAATTTGGTGGTGCAGAATTATTTAAAAAACGACAGAGGCGTGCAAGAGATGCTGTCGGTGGCCCGAAGAATTGCGGGCCACTTTCGGCATTCAGCCACCGCGTGCCGAAGACTGGAACACTAGCAAACACTCCTGAACCTGCCCTGCCATCATCTGAAGCAAGAGGTGGTAACAAGGTGGAATTCAACCCTCTATATGCTTCAGAGGATGGAGGAGCAAAAGGCCATTAAAGCCTATACAGCTACCTACGATATAGGCAAAGGAGGGGGAATGCACCTGACTCAAGCGCAGTGGAGAATGATTTCAACGTTGTGCAAGGTTCTGCCACCCTTTGAACTTGCCACACGTGAAGTCAGTTCAGACACTGTCAGCCTGAGTCAGGTCATTCCCCTCATCAGGCTTTTGCAGAAGAAGCTGGAGACATTGAAGGAGGAGCTAAAACATAGCGATTCCGCTAGGCATGTGGGACTTGTGGATGGAGCCCTTAATTCGCTTAACCAGGATTCACGGGTGGTCAATCTAGTGAAATCAGAGCACTACATTTTGGCCACCGTGCTCGATCCTAGATTTAAAACCTACGTTGTATCTCTCTTTCCGGCAGACACAAGTCTACAGAGGTTCAAAGACCTGCTGGTGAGAAAATTGTCAAGTCAAGCGGAACGTGACCCGTCAACAGCTCCTCCTTCACATTCTCACGCAACTGGGGCTGCGAGGAAAAGGCTAAGAATTCTGAGCCCACCCGCTGGCGGTGATGCAGGGCAGTCTGGAGCGAGTGCTGACATCTGGTCCGGACTGAAGGACCTGCCAACGATTACTGACATGTCGCCTACTGTCACTGCATATGATTCTGTCATCATTGAAAGAATGGTGGAGGATTATTTGAGTGACCGCATCCAAGTAGGTGCGTCAGACAGTCCGTACGTATACTGGCAGGAAAAGAGGCAATTTGTAGGCCCTTGCAGAAACTGGCTTTATTTTACCTAAGTTTCCCCCCCTCCAGTGTGTACTCCGAAAGAGTGTTTAGTGCAGCCGCTCACCTTGTCAGCAATCGGCGTATGAGGTTACTTCCAGAAAATGTGGAGAAGATGATGTTCATCAAAATGAATTATAATCAATTCCTCCATGGAGACATTCACCAGCAATTGCCTCCAGAAAGTACACAGGGACCTGAGATGGTGGATTCCAGTGGGGACGAATTAATAATCTGTGAGGAGGGGGATGTACACAGTGAAAGGGGTGAGGAATCGGACGATGAGAAGGAGGTGGACATCTTGCCTCTGTAGAGCCAGTTTGTGCAAGGAGAGATTGATTGCTTCTTTTTTGGTGGGGGCCCAAACCAACCAGTCATTTATTTCACAGTTGTGTGGCAGAACCTGGCGCTGCAATGATGGGTTTGTTAAAGTGTGCATGTCCTGTTTATACAACATAAGGGTGGGTGGGAGGGCCCAAGGACAATTCCATCTTGCACCTCTTTTTTCTTTCATTTTTGTTTGCATCATTTGCTTTTTGGGGACTATTTTTTGAAGTGCCATCCTGTCTGACACTGCAGTGCCACTCCTGGATGGGCCAGGTGTTTATGTTGGCCACTTGGGTCGCTTAGCTTAGTCACACATCTACCTCATTGCGCCTCTTTTTTTCTTTGCATCATGTGCTGTTTGGGGACTATTTTTTTAATCTGCCATCCTGTCTGACACTGCAGTGCAACTCCTAGATGGGCCAGGTGTTTGTGTCGGCCACTTGGGTCGCTTAGCTTAGTCACACAGCTACCTCATTGAGCCTCTTTTTTCTTTGCATCCTGTGCTGTTTGGGGACTTTTTTTTAATCTGCCATCCGGTCTGACACTGGTGTGCCACTCCTAGATGGGCCAGGTGTTTGTGTCAGCCACTTGGGTCGCTTAGCTTAGTCACACATCTACCTCATTGCGCCTCTTTTTTTCTTTGCATCATGTGCTGTTTGGGGACAATTTTTTTAATCTGCCATCCTGTCTGACACTGCAGTGCCACTCCTAGATGGGCCAGGTGTTTGTGTCGGCCACTTGGGTCGCTTAGCTTAGCCATCCAGCGACCTTGGTGCACCTATTTTTTTCTTTGCATCATGTGCTGTTTGGGGACTATTTTTTGAAGTGCCATCCTGTCTGACACTGCAGTGCCACTCCTAGATAGGCCAGGTGTTTGTGTCGGCCACTTGGGTCGCTTAGCTTAGTCACACAGCTACCTCATTGCGCCTCTTTTTTTCTTTGCATCATGTGCTGTTTGGGGACTATTTTTTGAAGTGCCATCCTGTCTGACACTGCAGTGCTACTCCTAGATGGGCCAGGTGTTTGTGTCGGTATCCGGACTCCAGGTCGACAACAAAAAGGTCGACACACCTTAGGTCGATGCCAATTGGTCGACACACCTTAGGCCGACATGTAAAAATGTCGACATGGACAAAAGTTCGACAGGGACAAGGTCGACATGGAAAAAGTTCAACATGAGTTTTTCACAATTTTTTTCTTTTTTGGAACTTTTTCATATTTAACGATCCATGTGGACTACGATTGGAACGGCAATCTGTGCCGAGCGAAGAGGAGCGGAGCGAAGGCACCATGCGAGGGGACGCGGTGCACTAATTGGGGTTACCGGTCCCTCTACGAAGAAAACGACACCAAAAAAACATAAAAAACTCATGTCAACCTTTTTCCATGTCGACCTTGTTCTTGTCGACCTTTTGTCCATGTCGACATAAGGTGTGTCGACCAAGTGGTGTCGACCTAATGTGTGTCGATGTTTTTGTTGTTGACCTGGAGTCCCAGACCCTTTGTGTCGGCCACTTGGGTCGCTTAGCTTAGCCATCCAGCGACCTTGGTGCACCTCTTTTTTTCTTTGCATCATTTGCTGTTTGGGGACTATTTTTTGAAGTGCCATCCTGTCTGACACTGCAGTGCCACTCCTAGATGGGCCAGGTGTTTGTGTCGGCCACTCTGGTCGCTTAGCTTAGTCATCCAGCGACCTCGCTGCAAATTTTTGGACTAAAAATAATATTGTGAGGTGTGCGGTGTTCAGAATAGACTGGAAATGAGTGGAAATTATGGTTATTGAGGTTAATAAAACTATGGGATCAAAATGACCCCCAAATTCTATGATTTAAGCTGTTTTTGAGGGGGTTTTGTAAAAAAAATACCCAAATCCAAAACACACCCGAATCCGACAGAAAATTTTCAGGGAGGTTTTGCCAAAATGCGTCCGAATCCAAAACACGGCCGCGGAACCGAATCAAAACCAAAACACAAAACCCGAAAAATGTCCGGTGCACATCACTAGTCAATATACTGACACTCGGCATCTCTTGTGCTGGCATCCCACACTGATCCCTTTATAATACAGTGATTCTGATTTTATATGTAAATGTTGGATTTAGAGACTTTTTTCTCTATTGCAAGCTTACTTGCAATAAGCTTGCAATGAATGTACTTTTCTTTCCCTTTTACAGTGTGACTAGCCCAGCCTGTCCAACTTATTTAATGGGGTGATTTTTGTCATTGGATTTAGAGCCTAGAAACAGCATTTTGCACTTGAAAATATATATTTTGCCTTTAATAAAATAATTGTATTAAATCTTGTGGGGAAAAAACAACACAATTCTGGGGTCATTCCGAGTTGATAGCACGTAGCAACATTTTGCTGCCCGTGCGATCAACTCGACGCCGCCTATGGGGGAGGGCTTTTTTGCATAGCAAGGCTGCGAACGCTTGTGCAGCCCTGCTATGCAAAACAATGTTTTGTGTAGAACTAGACCAGGGTAACAGTTACTCACCCTGTGCGATCGATCCAGCAATGCAGGTCCCGGAATTGACGTCAGACATCCGCCCTCCAAACACCTGGACATGCCTGTGTTGGACTCACCACTCCCAGAAAACGTTGAGTTGCCGACCTGGAACGCCTTCCTGCTGTCAATCTTCTTGCAATCGCGCCAGCAATTGCTTTCTTCATTCTTCTGGTTGTTGCCCGGTGACGGGCGTCAATGGGCAATGACGTGCGCGCGCATTGCGGCCGCCGTGCAGGTGCAGAACCGATTGGTTCGCACCGCTGCAACAACCAGCAGCATGCAAACGGGTTGGAATGACCCACTTCATTAATAAAAATTCATTAATACTTTGGGAAACACATTTTACGTGATGCAGTGTATTGCCTTAATAATGCTGAATAATGCCAAATGATGCGTCAAGTGTCACTTTAATGCTTGTTGCAGCTGTATCAATAGCTGTATCTTTCAATGCACCAATTGCTGCTAAAATAAATGCCACAACTGTGTCTAGCAAGGGACCAAAAGCTCCTGCCATTAAGAAATGTATCTGTGTCTAGTAGTGCAGATGATGTGTTAATTATTGACCAATATCAAATAAAAGACACAAGATATGTACAGTTATAAATTTGCAACTTCATGTAAATATTTTGTATAAAGCAAATTTATATTTTAAGAAAAAACTATTTTGGGCTATATTAAAAAAATAAAATGTAATATGGTAAAGAATGTAGTTTTATTTTTGACATTTAATATTTTACACTCCTGACAGATTCAATCTGGAAAGAAGCAAGTGTTCATATTCTAAATATGGGAAGGCTAAGCCACTTATGCTAATGTTAGTACATAATTCTTACAGGAGATGTAATGTCTTTCATATTCTGAAGGAGCGAGGATGAAAGGAAGCTAGGTATAATGGTCACAGAAGAAATGCCAGGATGATGCAGAATAATTATGTCTCATGTTTATCTTTAGTTATTATTTGTGCTATTTAGGTGGCCTCATCTATTTTTTTTTTTTTATAGGTATTATAGCTAATCACTTTGTTTGATTAATTTACATACAGTATATTAATTTCTAATATCTAGATTAGAATTTTATTTTATTGACAGACTATAAAACAAATGTAGTTTTTATTTGTCACAGTCACGTGTAGAGCTTTTACCAACATAATCTTAAAATGCAATACAAGTTAATTCTATAATTTATCTAAAATTATCTACAAATATCTGATTACCTATCTGACTACCTACAAATACTATTTGACCAATGGTTTAAAAGACAACTATCTGTATTAGTTGAAAGTTTTCTTTGAAAAGACTCTGGTGTTAATCTTAGAGTATAGAGAGCATTTTATGAAGAAATACCTGAAGACACTGATTTTGTTGTATTTTTTTGTCAGGGCATTATAGAGTTACTCCACATTTTGCTTAACCTTCTGACAGTTGTTACAAGTTATTTGTTCGTTTACAGTAGGCAACCTCTGAAAACTTTCTTGCTATCAGAGTTTGCCATGTCCAAACCAGTAGGCTATCATGGGTTCAGGGTATGCAGTGCACAAGTACACATAGGCCAAGGGGGACCCCAAACTGAACAACCTGCCACTGGCATCAGGGATGGTTCAAGACCAAGTAAAATTCATGTTGAGTGTTTACTTTGACACCCCCATTGCCTAACACACACACGAAGTGGGGATATCACTAAACATGTCAACACTGTAGATGTTGGAGCCCCATTGCTGGGACTAATATGCTGATGTTAAAATGCACTTAAATGCTACTTAACAGTTTCGCTAGTATGCCTTTAAACAAACTGATTTTATAGCAATAATAATAATAATAATAATTATTATTATTATTATAATAATAATAATTATAATAATAATATGTATATAGCACTTTTCTCACAATAGTACTCAAAGTGCTTTACAATTGAATTTACAGCACAAAATACAAAATAAGCTTAGCAGGAAATAGAGCTATGCATTTGGGTTGTATTTTTGTAAAGAACTAGGTAGATTTTAGGTACTTCTAATAGTCTTTCATCTACAAATCGCAGTAGTTGAGAGGGGCAGAAGCTGCTTCAGATACCTTGGGCACTGGTAATATAGGGATTTGAAATTCAGCAAACCAATCTTGAAACAGATTCACCATTTTACAGGCATTTAGTGAAAGGGGTAGATAATGCTTGTTATGTGGCTGTAACAGTGTTGGCTATGAACCAGGTCTAATTCAGATCACAGAATGCATGAAACATAAACCCACCATATTCAGAAAGTCTCATTGAGCAAACCAGAATTGCAATCCTGTTAGAAAAGGTTCTGTTTATTGTTATATGGACAGAACCCAACCAGCATGACATGACAGTACATGATCAAATTCAGAGCAGAGAGAATTTCAGAAAGTCTGACACAGGTGAAGTTAAACAGCAGGCATGCATAACCAAAACATGAGGCTGACTTTAGTAAAAGCTGTGATGTGATGTGATGTGATGTGGTTGACCAGATTTCCAGAGAACTTGCAGAAGTCTGTAATTTTGCAGTAGAGGTAAGGTAATGTGGTTAGCAGGGTCAGAGATCAGTGGCATACAAGATACTGTTCTGTATATACGAACATAGTTCCAAACTATAGCTGGGTAGATCAGGATAGAAGCCTATAAGCAAAGCTTCCAGACCAGACTTTCACATAATTAATGATAATATCACCAGATCAGAGCAGTTAGTGAAGCCTGGCTTTAAAGCCCCTAATTGTCCCACAAGGCTCACATAGTCAGCTGATCCCTGAGTGTTCACCAATGGCTATGCCTACAAAATGCCATTATACCCATTATCTTCTTAACCACAGATATGTGGAGAAGCGGTACTGGTCAAATTAAGATTACATGACAGGCCACTGGGTGGGTGTATCACCTTTAACAGCAGCAGTATCAGTGTCTAATACACAATGTCAGCTCATTATTAGGCAGGCTACTCTTTGTATAACCACCGTCACTAAGAGGCATACTGGTGTCAACCTCTTAGAAAAACTACAAGACATTATATCAAAAAGGATTACCCTGCTTGGACTCTACCCAGGATTTGTCATTTCTGATAATGCCACAGATATTGTGAGAGCATTATAGCTGGGTGAATTCAAACATGTCTCATATTTTGCTCACAAAATCAACTTGGTGGGACAGATTATTTTTTTTAAATGACGTGTGTGCAGTTGATGCTGTCTGTGGCCCGAATAATTTCAGGGACATTTTCAGCATTCAGCAGCTGCATGTAGATTACAGCACCTTCAAGAACAGTTCAATTTGCCATGCCACCTACTGAAGAAAGAGGTAGTAACAAGGTGAAGTTCCACCTTTTATATGCCTCAGCAGATGAATGAACATCAAAAAGCCATCCAAATCTAAACAACAAGCTATGACATAGGGAGAGGAGGGGCAATGTTCCTTAGTCTAGCACAGTGAAGAATACAGTACTTTCTCTGTTACGTAAGGTGCTGAAACCATTTGAAGTAGTCACATGTGAAGTGAGTTCAGACACTGCCAGCTTGAGTCAGGTGATTTCTCAGGTAATTAGTATTTTGGAAAAGCAACTGAAACTAAGTATGTCGGACTTGTAGATCAAGTCTGTTATCCACTTTGCGAGGTTCAAAGTGTTGTCAATGGGGCTCATTCCGAGTTGTTCGCTCGTTATTTTTTTGTCGCAACGGAGCGATTAGTCGCTAATGCGCATGCGCAATGTCCGCACTGCGACTGCGCCAAGTAAATTTGCTATGCAGTTAGGAATTTTACTCATGGCATTACGAGGTTTTTTCTTCGTTCCGGTGATCGGAGTGTGATTGACAGGAAGTGGGTGTTTCTGGGCGGAAACAGGCCGTTTTATGGGAGTGTGTGAAAAAACGCTACCGTTTCTGGGAAAAACGCGGGAGTGGCTGGAGAAACGGAGGAGTGTCTGGGCGAACGCTGGGTGTGTTTGTGACGTCAAACCAGGAACGACAAGCACTGAACTGATCGCAGATGCCAAGTAAGTCTGGAGCTACTCAGAAACTGCTAAGAAGTGTCTATTCGCAATTCTGCTAATCTTTCGTTCGCAATTTTGATAAGCTAAGATTCACTCCCAGTAGGCGGCGGCTTAGCGTGTGCAAAGCTGCTAAAAGCAGCTTGCGAGCGAACAACTCGGAATGACCTCCAATATCTTGAAATTAGAACATTACATTTTGTCAACTGTGCTTTCTCCTAGTTGTACATCATGTCTTTATTTCCAACTGACCCAAATCTAAAGACATGAAAAGAGCTCCTGGTGAGTTGAAGTGGCAATATCTTGAGTTGTGAAGTGGTCAAAATTGACTGGAAATTACTGGAAATAAATGTACTTGAGGTTAATAATACTGTAGGAACAAAAACAGGCCCAAATTGCAGTTATTGCAGCCTTGATGTGTTTGTTACTGCAATGTCTCCGTATCGAGGTAATGCTATGCCAGTGGAGGGTGTGAGTGATTGCAGCTGTGGGTCTCCCATGCAAATTAATGATTTGAATGTGAAAGCATACACATACAGCAGCATTGTGTGATCCGTACACATACAGTATGTGCATAATTTTAGCTTTGCTTAGCATTTTCTAAAATTTTGTAATGCTGATCCAAAACCAAAACATGTGAGAGTGGTTTTGCAATACCAGAACTAAAACACAAAAAATTAATACTGATCCAAAACCAAACCACAGGGGTCTGCGCACATCTTTATTATATATTTGATATTTTGATTACAGGCTCACCTACTTCACAACTTGCACTCTGGCCAGAGGCAGAACTCTAGGAGGCAACGGAGTCAACTGCCGCCGGGCTCCTGCTCTGAAGGGGGGCACTTCTCCTCCGGTTCTGTGTGTTCAGCGACATTAATCAATTAAGTTAATTGACAGCAGCCGGTATCTCTTCCGTAGCCGACTTCCCCACTAGTCACTGCACCTTACAAATCACACCCTCTTTATTATAGATACACTGGAAGCAGACACCTTACTGATGAAGCTATTTGCTCCTATAAAGGAAGCATGAGAATTCTAACTATATGAAGTTATTTCTCTGACAATTACAAGTAACTTCATATAGTTAGAACTCTTATACTTCCTATGCAAGAGCAAATATCTCCATCAGTAAGGTGCATGCTTCCAGTGTAATAGGTTGTGGGTTCTAATCCTAGATATGAAACTTGCAAATTAATTGTCAGAGAAATAATCAGCATTGTGAGTGACTGAGCAGATCTATGTAATGTGTGGCTGGACCCCTGCAAAGATCTGCCTAGTTGCAACGGTTTTGTAGTAGCTTCATATAGTTAGAATCTGCAGGCTTGCTATATACAGTGCCAGATTAAGGTCCTCATGGGCCTGGAGCTGAAATATATGAAGGGCCTATTGTGCACCTCCGCAGGGGGTGTGACCAGCTTGGTGGGCGTGTGGCTACTGATATAAGGGTGTGGCCACTGATGTGGGGGTGTGGTCTGTGCTGTGGGTTGTGGCTAGAACCATAGACGGTGTAGCTACTCACCTACCTTCCACTACCTTATTATCCCACCCCTCTTTGCTTATATGAAGCACACCCCATTATATTACTGACCACTGAGAAAATAGGATTTTAATACCTACCGGTAAATCCTTTTCTCTTAGTACGTAGAGGATGCTGGGGTCCACTTTAGTACCATGGGGTATAGACGGTTCCGCATGAGCCATGGGCACTTTAAGACTTTTCAAGGGTTTGAACTGGCTCCTCCCTCTATGCCCCTCCTGCAGACCTCAGTATAGGAACTGTGCCCAGGTAGACAGACATTTCGAGGAAAGGATTTACATTTAATTTAAGGTGAGATTCATACCAGCTCACACCTCAACCAAGCCTCACAACATGGCATTCAACATAACACATGCCAACTGGCATAAACAATTGCAGCAACATGCTGAAAGAAACGTAACACAACAAGTGTGTAACCACAACTAATAACTGCAGATACAGTACGCACTGGGTCGGGCGCCCAGCATCCTCTACGGACTAAGAGAAAAGGATTTACCGGTAGGTATTAAAATCCTATTTTCTCATACGTCCTAGAGGATGCTGGGGTCCACTTTAGTACCATGGGGTTATACCAAAGCTCCAGTACGGGCGAGAGAGTGCGGACGACTCTGCAGCACCGATTGACCAAACTTGAGGTCATCATCGGCCAAGGTATCAAATTTGTAAAACTTTGCAAAAGTGTTTGACCCTGACCAAGTAGCTGCTCTGCAAAGTTGCAATGCCGAAACCCCCCAGGCAGCCGCCCAGGACGAGCCCACCTTTCTAGTAGAATGGGCCTTCCCGATTTTGGTAACAACAATCCAGCCATGGAATGAGCATGCTGAATTGTACCACAGATTCAGCGTGCAATGGTCTGCTTGGAAGCAGGACACCCAATTTTATTTGGAGCATATAGGACAAACAGAGCCTCTGTTTTCCGAACCTGAGCCGTTCTGGCGACATAAATCTTCAAAGCTCTGACCACATCCAGAGACATTGATTCAGCGAAGGCGTGAGTAACCACAGGCACCACAATAGGTTGGTTCATATGGAAGGAAGAAACCACCTTCGGCAGAAATTGCTGACGAGTCCTCAACTCTGCTCTATCTTCATGGAAGATCAAATAAGGGCTCCTGTGAGACAAGGCCGCTAGGTCCCAAGGTGCCACTGGAGGCACAAATGGAGGTTGGATGTACAAAACTCCTTTCACAAAGGTCTGAACTTCTGGAAGGGAGGCCAATTGATTCTGAAAGAAAACTGACAAGGATGAAATCTGTACCTTAATTGAGCCCAAATTGAGGCCCGCATCCACACCTGCTTGTAGAAAATGGAGAAAACGTCCTAGCTGAAACTCTTCCATTGGAGCCTTCTTGGATTCACACCAAGAAACATATTTTCTCCAAATACGGTGGTAATGTTTAGACGTTACTCCTTTCCTGGTCTGAACAAGTGTTACCCTTTCAGGCTAGGATCCGGCGTTCAACAGCCGTGCCGTCAAACGTAGCCGCGGTAAGTCTTGATACATTCACGGCCCCTGCTGTAGTAGGTCCTCGTGCAGAGGAAGAGGCCGGGGATCTTCTATCAGTAATTCCTGAAGATCTGGTTCCCAAGCACTCCTTGGCCAGTCTGGGACAATGAGGATCACTTGAACCCTTGTTCTTCTTATGATTTTGAAAACTTTTGGAATGAGGGGAAGTGGAGGGAATACATACACCGACTGAAACACCCACTGTGTCACCAGTGCATCCACTGCTATTGCTTGAGGGTCTCTCCACCTGGAACAATATCTCTGAAGCTTCTTGTTGAGACAAGATGTCGTCATGTCTACTTGAGGAACTCCCCAACGACTTGTCACCTCTGCGAAGACTTCTTGGTGGAGGCCGCCCTCTCCTGTGGCCTCTGCCATCGCTGATCTGCTTTTTGTTCCGCCTTGACGGTTTATGTACGCTACTGCTGTTACATTGTCCGACTGTACGGGTAGATCTTGGAGAAGATGCTCCGCTTGTAGAAGGCCATTGAAAATGGCCCTTAACTCCAGAATGTTTATGTGGAGACAAGTCTCCTGACTTGACCATCTTCCTTGGAAGTTTACCCCGTTTGACTGCTCCCCAGCCTCGGAGGCTTGCATCCGTGGTCACGAGGACCCAGTCCTGAATCCCGAATCTGCGTCCCTATAGCAGGTGAGAGCTGTGCAGCCACCACAGGAGTGAAATTCTGGATTTGGATGACAGGATTATCCTCTGGTGCATGTGTAGGTGGGATCCGGACCACTTGTCCAACAGGTCCCACTGGAATACTCTGGCATGGAATCTGCCAAACTGTATGGCCTCGTAGGCCGCTACCATCTTCCCCAGCAACCGAATGCATTGATGAATTAACACTCTTGCTGGTTTCAGAAATTGCTTGACCAGTCTCAGGATCTCCAGAGCCTTTTCCACTGGAAGAAAAACTCTGTAGTTCTGTGTCCAGTATCATTCCCAGAAATTACAATCTTGTCGTCGGTACCAACTGTGACTTTGGGAAGTTCAGGATACAACCATGTTGAAGTACTGTCAGGGATAGTGCAATGTTCTGCACCAACCTGTCCTTGGATCTCGCCTTTATCAGAAGATCGTCCAAGTACGGGATAACATTGACTCCTTTCTGGCGAAGGAGGACCATCATCTCCGCCATCACCTTGGTGAAAATCTTTGGAGCCGTGGAAAGACCAAACGGCAACGTCTGAAATTGGTAATGACAATCCTGAATCGCAAATCTCAGATAAGCCTGATGCGGAGGATAAATGGGAATATGTAAGTAGGCATCCTTTATGTCTACTGACACCATGAAATCTCCTTTCTCCAGACTGGAGATCACTGCCCTGAGAGATTCCATCTTGAATTTGAATTTTTTCAGGTAGAAATTGAGAGATTTCAGGTTTAGGATCGAAGAGGCTTGAATAAAACCCCTCTCCCTGTTGTGACAGGGGAACCAGGATAATGACCTGATCCTGACACAATTTTTGTATTGCCGCGCTTACAGCATCCCTGTCCGGGAGAGAAACTGGCAAGGCCGATTTGAAAAATCGGCATGGGGGAACGTCTTGAAACTCCAGTTTGTACCCGTGGGACACTAGTTGTAAAACCCACAGGTCCAGGCAAGAATGAACTTAAAACTGACTGAAAATTTTCAGAGGTGCCCCTTCCGGTGCGGACTCCCGCAAGGGAGCCCCAGCGTCAGGCAGTAGGTTTGCCAGAAGCAGGGGATGATCTCTGCTCCTGTGATCCCGACGATGCTGCGGATCTTTTTCCTCTTACCCTTCCTCTACTTGCAAGGAAAGGGGAGCCTTTTCCTCTTCTGTATCTATTGGTCCGAAAGGACTGCATCTGAGAGTGATGCGTCTTCTTTGGCTGTGAAGGAACATAAGGCAAGAAAGTTGACTTACCTGCGGTAGCCGCAGAAACGAACTCATCTAGGCTGTCACCAAACAAGGCTTCTCCTTTATAGGGGAGAGACTACATATTCTTTTTTGAATCTGCATCAGCATGCCATTGGTGAATCCACAACGTCCTCCTAGCCGAGACAGCCATGATAGCGGTCCTTGATCCCAAGAGCCCAATATCTCTCACGGCATCACGCATGTATGCTGCAACGTCCTTGATATGACCCAACGTTAGGAGAATCTCATCTTTATCTAGTTTGTCTATATTGGATGACAAGTTATCCGATCACTTTTCAATAGCACTACTCACCCACACACATGCAATGGTAGGTCTGAGTAGTGTACCATTGGTCACATAAATAGATTTTAATGTAGTTTCCAGTTTATGATCCGCCGGCTGCAGGGAGAGCCACCTTTTTTGTTAACCATGACAGGGCCCTGTCCAGAACCTGGGGTGACTCCCACTTTTTCCTGTCCTCTGTCGGGAAGGGATAAGCAACCGGGATTCTTTGGGGAATTTGACATTTCTTTTCAGGGTTTTCCCAGACCTACTCAAAGAGAGCGTTCAGTTCATGAGAAGGAGGAAAAGTTACCTCAACTTTCCTTTCTTTATAGAGACACACCTTCTTGTCAGGTACAGAAGGGGTCTCTGTGACGTTTAAGACGTCCTTAATAGCCACAATCATGTACTGAATGCTCTTAGCCAATTTTGGATCTATTCTGGAATCACTATGGTCGACACAGGAATTAAGAGTCCGTGTCGGTATCAGTGTGGATTATTTTGGCAAAAGATCGTTTATGCGACCCCGATGGGTCTCCTGTGGAATGAGAAGCAGAGCATTGCAACATCACATCCTCCACAGATTTTCACCAGGTCTGTGCCTGAGACTCAGACTTATCCAACCGTTTACTGATATGATTCACACTATCACGCAAATCTTTCACCCAGTCAGGCTCTGGAGGTGGCGACAGGGCCACCCCATTATGATTCTGCGTCCCTAATATAGCTTCCACTGGGGAAGAACACTCTGCCTCAGACATGTCAACACACGTGTACCAAACACCCACAGACACTCTGGCTTATAAGGGACAGACCCACAGTAAAATCTGTCAGAGGGACACAGAGAGGATTTGCTAGCTCACAACCCAGCGCCAATAATACAAAGCCTGTGAAACAAAAATTGCTGACAGATCTGCAGCGCTTTTACAATGACATTACAAAGCACCAAATTTCACTGCGCCGCCCCTGTTTTGCACCCTGATACTTGTTTCAGTAGGGAAGGAAGGACCAGCGTCTCCTCTGCAGCCTGGAGGGAGAGAAAATGGCACGGAGTAGTGTGCTGACTGAGTGGGGAAGAAGCCCCGCAATGGCGCGCATCTGCTCAGCTCTATTTTCACTAATATTTATACTGGCGGGGGTAGGACAGTGCCATCGCACTATATGTCCCCTCTGTGCCAGTTTCCAGCGAGGTTTTATGCTGCCCAGGATGCCCCCCGCGCGCCCTGCACCCTACAGTGCCTGTGTGTAGTGGAAGCATGGCACGCAGTGTTCCCGCCCGCTGCGCGGTACCTCTATCAGCCATCACACCGGAGAAGAATTCTTCTTTTCTTCTTACACTCACCTGTCTTCTGACTTCTGGCTCTGTAAGGGGGGCGACGGCAGGCTGTGGGAGTGAGCATCTAGGAGCACCTAGCGTTCAGTACCCTTCAGGAGCTAATGGTGTCCTGTCAGTCAGAAGCAGAGCCATGAAACTCTCAGGAAGTTGGTTCCTACTTCTCCCCCCTAAGTCCCACGAAGCAGGGAGACTGTTGCCAGCAGCCTCCCTGAAAATAAAAAAACCTAAATAAAGTCTTTCAGAGAAACTCCAGTAAGAGCTCCCCTGTAGTGCATCAAGTCTGCCTGGGCACATTTTCTAAACCGAGGTCTGGAGGAGGGGCATAGAGGGAGGAGCCAGTTCACACTCTTGAAAAGTCTTAAAGTGCCCATGTCTCCTGCGGATCCGTCTATACCCCATGGTACTAAAGTGGACACCAGCATCCTCTAGGACGTATGAGAAATATGGGATTTAGTCAGGATCCAGCTTGTCGGTATTCCAGCAGTCAGAATACCGGCGCCAGAATCCCGACACTAATCGGAATGCAGACACTAGCATCCCCGAATAGGTACACATCCAGACAGCCAGGATGCCGAACGTACACACACCATGGCGCTGGAGAGGTAAGCCTCGCGGGGGGGGTTTGGGCTCCAGGGGGAAGGTTAGGGTTAGCTTGTGCCCTGGAAGAGTTACGGTGTGGGGAAGTGGTGTTAGGGTTAGGCACCCCCTCCAAAGGTTAGGATTAGGCTCTGGGGCGGGAGGGTTAGGTTTAGGCAGCGTGGTCGGGAGGTTAGGTTTAAGCACTTACGAGGGAAGGTTAGGGCTAGGCATTAAGGGGGGTGGGGGGGGCTAGGTTTAGGGAGTTGGTAGGGAGGGTTAGGGTAAGGGGGGTATGGAAGAGGGTATAACACCCTTTACTTACCCCTGTCGGCTTGTTCACGATTGGGATTCTGCCGTCTGTATTTCGGCGTCAGGATCCTGTGCACCGGCTTTCCCTACTGATATATATATATATATATATCTCCAATAGCGCAAAAAGATGGCAGTCAAGAGTCTTACAGAACTCAATCCATACGTCTTCATGCAAAGAAAACAGACTGAGTGCCATCTTTTTGTGCTATTGGATATCATTACTACTTGGATGGGCACCTGAGCATATGTGGATTTTTGTACTGAAAAATAAAATAAAAAATAAAAATATATATATATTAGACTGTCCCTTAGCCTGTTCTGCTGCAGGATACTATGTGTCCCATGCAGGACACTATATTGCTATATTATCATCATCAGCCACCTTCACGGAGCTGCCATTAGTGTTCAGATTGCCAGTACCTGCCTAGGATGTGCTGTGTGGCGTCTGTGCACTGAGCCGCGGCCGGGACGATCCTGAGGGCTGTACTGGAGTGACGTCATGAGGCACGGAGTAGGCGCCGAGTCACTGTACGTATACGGCGCAGGGAGGACTAGGAAAGCCTTCCACTGCGCCGCCATCATAGGTAGGATACCGGCGCTGGCAGCAGGCCAGCAGCATTTTATCCACGGCCTGGTGGACGGGTGGGGGTGTTGCTGCTGGGGGGGTGGGGGTGGGGGGGGAGGGAGGGGAGGGGAGGAGACTAGTCAAATATTTTTTTTTTTTTTAGTCTACTGCAGCAAAACAATGTGAGAGTGCTGTGGGCCTATTTGGACAGTGGGCTTGGAGCTGCAGCTCCATCAGCCCCATTGTTAATCCGGCCCTGGCTATATATATATATATATATATATGGGGAAGGGGAAGGTCACCAATATTTTTCTTGCTTCCGAGCAACTGGGACAAACTTACGCCACTGACTCTGGCCTTTCACTTTAGCTTCAACAGAGCAGTGCAGTTAAGAGAAATCCATCCACATTGTATTCACAATAACTACCTTTAAAAGGACAATTTATTAATTCATTGTCTCTTATAGCAATATCATTATAATACTGTAAGCTTTAACTAGTGTTATTAACCATGGTCAGGGAGCTCTTTGAATCTTATCTATGTTTCCTATTTATCATTAGTACCTCCTTGTTGTGATATATAGGTATAGAAAGGTCTAGATCAGGGTTGCTCAACGTGTGTAGCTCCAGCTGTTGTGGAACTACACATCCCAGCATGCCTTGACACAGTTTTGCTATTAAGGAATGCTAAAACTGTGGCATGGCTTGTTGTGATGTTCCACAACAACTACAACCACCTGGAGAAGTACGTTTTCTGAATTATTGCACAGTGTGCAGTAGAGCCCTCCTGGTCTCAGGGTCCATGTGCATTGCATATACTGCAACCATGATTGATACTACATCCATGTGTATTCTAATGCTATATACTGTTTGGAAATGTACACTAATACATTTTAAGTGCAGTTTATTTTTGTTGACAAAGATAGTTAATTTCTCATTAGTAAATACCTTTTATCTAGTGAAAGTAATATTTAGGACAGTTAAGTTTCCCTCATTGATAATATTGAGCATTTGAAAATGTAAACCATTTAGTGAACTGTTTTAAAGCATTTCTTATGAACAGTGTTTAGAAATATTTAGATTTCTTTTTGTTTAGTCAAAGAGACTATATTTAAATATGCAGTATTAGCACTTTTGCACCCACGGTCAGCATTTTTTGAAAGATATAACTTTTTACTTTTTTTTGTTTTTGTTATTCTCCCAAGGAAGTACAACATTTAAGCTGAGCTATGTGATTATTTATCTTGATTCTTTATAAAAAATTAGAAACTTGAAAATACAGAAATACAGTACTGCACATATGCAAAACTTTGAATGGCCCAATTTCATAATCAGGGAATACTTGAAGTGTGGTGGTTATGATGGAAAAAAACACAAACAGATTACAGCCCCTTCAGTACAAATAGTGATTGAGTAAACTTTTTATATCATTTAAACATGCCCCATCTGCAATAAGCCACTTAAATAATATCTGTCAGTGACCTCAGTAGAACCCTGTTTCTTTTCAGAGGTGGTAATTTGAATATATAGATTGTATCTTACTTGTTGTCACTGGTCCCCACACAGTGTATTGCAATTGTGCACTCATAGGGTGTCATTCTGAGTTGATTGCTAATTGAAAATGTTCGCTGCACAGCGATGATGCAAAAAAACGGCACTTCTGCGCATGCGTATGCGGCGCAATGCGCACGCGCGACGTACTTTCACAATGGCCTATGTAGTTTCACACAAGGTCTAGCGAAGCTTTTCAGTCGCACTGCTGGCTGCAGAGTGATTGACAGGAAGAGGGCGTTTCTGGGTGTCAACTGACCGTTTTCAGGGAGTGTTCGGAAAAACGCAGGAATGCCAGGAAAAACGCATGCGTGCCAGGAAAAACGCAGGCGTGGCTGGGCGAACGCAGGGCATGTTCATGACGTCAAAACAGGAACTGAACAGTCTGAAGTGTTCGCAAGCGATGAGTAGGTCTGAAGCTACTCTGAAACTGCACAAAATTATTTTGTAGCCGATGTGCGATCCTTTCGTTCGCACTTCTGCTAAGCTAAAATACACTCCCAGTGGGAGGCAGCATAGCGTTTGCACGGCTGCTAAAAACAGCTAGCGAGCGAACAACTCGGATTGACCCCCATAGTGTACACTCTATCACAATTGGGCAGGCTTGATGACACAGACTACCATGCAGCTAGCTGGTCTACAATATGCTTCTAGCAAAACATAGCAGGTAAAGCGTAACCTTGTGATCTAATACCCTTTTCAAAGACTGGTTCTGGAGCATACTGTATGTGAATTAGACTAATAAAGAATCCGTTATTTACAAGTACAATGCTTAATTACATAAATTTTACAAAGAAAAAGGTTACAGGTTACATACACGCTTTGAAATATCAAATAAACAGAAGAAGATCACAGAATTAATATATAGTTGATCTGTCCGAGGAATGGCATGCAATGCGATTACAAACTTGCAAACTGATCCCACGTTCTAAATCTAGACCTAAGGGGTTCATATATTTTATCAGTTGATCACCACACCCCCTGGATGATGTCCTCAAAGTTTCTACTGACTGAACAGTTACAGACTCTGGGAACACCACATATTTTTTCCACAGAACTTTAGCTTAAATACAAATAACTGTGCAAAATATCCCCTGTGTAATGACTACTTTAAATATGGTTTGCTGGCATTAATTTCTGTTTTTAAAGCTACAATATGAATGTAAATACTGTATGATGCTACCTCATTTCTCTGAAGCCATACAGATGTAATAGCAGCACAAATGCACATGATATATTTCCAGCATATTATATTTTGCATGCCATCAGATACCATATATAGTTAGCTCATCCCTGACTATAAGCTGACTATATATGGCATCTGATGGCATGTAAAGTATGATATTCTTGAAATAAGTCACGTGGTTCTGTGTTGTAATTATGATTGGAATTATAAAATTGTTTATATTGGAGAAAGTGTGCTGGTCTTATCTGTGCCTCAGCCCCTGGTGTAGTTTAATGGAATAGATGGATACACACACACACACACACACACACACACACACACACACACACACATATATATGGAGGGGGAACAGCGCCACTTGTGAGGTGTCTTCTAGCAGCAGTATGGGTTATTAAAATTAGTCTATTGGATAGACACTCCCTAAATTTAATGGTGTCAGCTAACCTCTAAATGTGCAGCAATGGTAGGTTACTGAGCAAATGGAACATAAAACAGGTGAATAGAGGTATCAGCAACTAGTTGTGTCAGGTCTATAGCAAGAAGATGTTGAGGTAATAGAAAATAGGTTAAAAAGTGGGTCAGATAGCCCAAGTAAAATTATAACATATTTTATTTAAATAAAAGTTGGATAAATAAAAATGGGAGGACAACATTTTTACATGTAGATATTTAAAAAGATGCATATACTGTAAATACTGTATGTACATAAAAATGTAAAAATTCTAAAAATTATGAAATGTATAACAAGTTATAAGAAGCAGCAACAACATAAAAAAAATCTGGAGGTAGCTTATCTGTAATGTAAGAGGTTAATAGAGAATTACCAATGCATTTAAATAAAAGTTGGATAAATAAAAATGGGAGGACAACATTTTTACATGTAGATATTTAAAAAGATGCATATACTGTAAATACTGTATGTACACAAAAATGTAAAATTCTAAAAATTATGAAATGTATAACAAGTTATAAGAAGCAGCAACAACATAAAAAAAAATCTGGAGGTAGCTTATCTGTAATGTAAGAGGTTAATAGAGAATTACCAATGCATTTAGTCTATGCAGACTTCATCAAGGGGTAATGTACAGCTGGTAGTGTGCTCGTATTTTTACCCCAAACAATTCTGAACAAGGTAGTGACATCACTTCCTGTTGGGGAATGGGATAAAGTGCTAAACGTGTAGTATTGCTGATATGCAGCCTTCATATGTATATGGTGATTGAAAGGCTAATGTTTAAAACAGTCTTTTTGGAGCAGAGTCTGTTTTAGGTTTGGCACTTCTGCCACACTTTCTGTGTCAGCGGAGGTGTTCTGGGCATGCTCAATGCTCCTTCCCCACTTCCTGTGTATAAGTCCCAGGAGGTTCCATATGGTGGAACACAGCAGACTTCCTGTGATGTGCTTCCTTTCTGTCACAGTCGGCTTAGACTCCAGTATCAGCGGCCATTTTCTTGTGCACCACAGGGAGGACATTTTTGTGCATGCATCGGAATTTGCCTTACTTTTTATCTATTTGTAATGTTGAGTGCCTGACTCAAAATTGGTATATATATAGGGCAGTATGGATGGTGTAATGGTTAGCATTACTGCCTCACAGCATTGAAGTCATGGGTTAGATTTCCACCATGGCTCTACCTGTGCGGAGTTTGTATATTCTCCCCATACCTGCGTGGGTTTCCTCCGGGTACTCCAGTTTCCTCCCACGATCCAAAAATATACTGGTAGGTCAGTTGGATCCCAACACAAATTAACCCTGGTAGAATGTGTGCTTGTGTATACAGTAGGTGGTAGGGAATATAGATTGTAAGCTCCACTGGGACAGGGGCCAAATATTCTCTGTAAAGCGCTGCAGAATATATGTGCGCTATATAAATAACTGGTAATAATCATAATAAATATATATATATATATATATATATATATATATACATAGTTATCACAGAAAAGGAATCCGGGAAGCCGCACTGACACTCTCAGAAGTAAGATCCAGGTGTCCGGTCAATAAAGTTAATATAACATCTCATATCCACGTAGCAACATAGACAGGACCAGCACACTGTAATTTTGTCAAAATGCCGTATTTACTCCATATAAGTGAATAAAGATACAAGGCTCGTCATATACTCATCGTTTGACAAGCACAGGAAAACACAGTAGACCTCCCAAACAGCCGTTTTCGGACTTAATCCATCATCAGGGGAACAGTCATCAAAGTGCCATAGTGCGTTGTGCAAAGAATGCCTGTATAAAGTGCCAAAACCATGTTCACTTGTGTGCTCTATTTAAGCACACCTAATGGCGTTTACCTGCCACACCTGAAGTCACCGTCATCACTCCCTGCCGCTCAGAACTATCACCCCGCCCGGCCGGGACCCACCGCCGCCGGAGCGCACGCCAATGACCCACATGGCCGGAAGTCCGGGTGCGCGACACGCACGCGTCGCCCAACCGGAAGTCCGGACCCATGGAACGCATCATGCGCTCCACCGAGGGCGCGCAGCCACCAGCCCCCGCAAGGCAACCACATTCCGAGCAACCAGGGTGCATGCCCGGGATCCGGTGCCACAGGTTGGGTCTATAACAGTATATGAATAACATATCAAACACCATAACTGTGTTCACCACCTAACTAACTAAGTGAACACCCCTCAATACTATCCTGCATCAGGTCAATAAGATGTCACCATTCAATATCGGGAACGGGGGAAAAGGGGGGAAAAAACCCACAAGATACCACGATGCAGGACAGTATTAACGGAGCTAACATCATGTACTATCTAAAACATGGAGAATGATAACGAAACAACCTATTAATTAATTACATATATATAGATAGATGTAGCCATGCTCATCCAGCATGCTGCAGCACGGTTCACTGAATGGCGCGCCGAGCTGTGACTATTCGCAGCTGGCTACAGTTCCATTAATTCCATTAGGACTTAATGGAGTAATTGTCAAGAGCAATTAGCCATAATTGTCGCAGCCTTGCATGCCACGAAGTGAGCTGTGTTACAGCATGTTGCATTGCAGAAAGATGAGCATAGATACAGCTCTATACTGTATGTATATTATTTTACTACTGGAAATGATTAGAGGTTGGATACTCATGTTGAATTTCTTAGAGATTTCTTTCCCCACTACATGCTTAATTTTATACTGTCTCACTCATCTTACTGTATCACATTTGTACCATCTCAAGTACTCCCCAGTTTACACGAAGGTCTATTAAGAATTCCATTTGCCTCCCACCATTTTTTAGACTGCTGGTACAATACCAATATTATATGGATTTGATTTATATTGATTTATATTGAGCAATCTTTTCTACACCCACTTTTATTTATTTTCATATTCTGTAGATGCAGTATATTTATATATGAATTCTAAAAAATACTGGCACCTACCTGTACTTGTTTCCCATATATTTTTCCTATATTTTACTACTACTAATTATTGCCTTGTGATTAATTGTTCATCTGACTGATTTCTTCTTCTAATTTGTTTTATTCAGATTATGCTTGTGCCTCAAGATATGCCATAATTTATGCGTGAACCATTAAGCAGGTTGATTCATAACTGCTCCAAAGATTCACCATCGTGTTTATGTGGAAAATGAAGAAGACTGCCATCAGCAAAGTAATGTTGCTCAACAGACATATTGGGATAAATATAATGCCCATGCAACCAGTTCCGTAAATATAGTAAAATTGCTACATGATTATAGTGTAAGATGTGTGGAAATTTGAGGACATTTATCCCTCCAAATGGATTTCCAAAACATGGAATTTAATAATTGGAAGTCTCTTGAGGTAATTATAATAAATACTATATGTTAGTGGTTCTCAAACTGTGTACCTAGGCACCCTGAAGTCCCTACGGGTACTTGCATGAGTGCCCTTGGTTCCAGGACCAATTCAAATAATTTATGGTCAACGTAATAGACAAAACCAGTCCTTGTGGCTTCCAATCATAAAATATGTGGACAAACAGATGTGAATCCTGTCCCTCCCCACATAACTGAACCCATGGATGACATATAGAGTAAACACAATTTACTTAATTCAGTTTTTTTTCCCTGAACTTCTGAATACAAAATATTGGCCTAAGGGTACCATTAAAAAATTCTGATACTGATACTGTAGTGCACCGTGACTCAAAAAATTATGCAAACTACTGCTATATGTGATTAATTATGAGATTGCTACTATATAATAATTTATTTGCTATTGAACAAAGTGTAAATACACTTTAATATCAAATGAGTATATATATATTAGAGATGAGCAGGTTCGGTTTTACTCGGATTTACTAGGATTTACCCAAATCTCCTTATTGGCTATCAGACGTCATGTGTTTTGGTTAGCCAATAAGAAAAATCCGGAAAATAAGAATTGGTGATAATTCTGGCGTAAAGAACCGAGTAAATCTGAACCCGCTCATCTCTAATATATATATATATATATATATATATATATATATTTATTATATATATATGTATATAGTATATATATATATATATATATATATAAATAATATGTTGCATTGATGTGCGGTGAGGCAGAGCCTTTCCTGTCATGCTAACGTATTCGCCACAGTTTTGACTCTGTAATGCTACTATATATTTCTATTATTATGGCTGCATTACTATATATTTCTATTGTATTGTGGACACTACTATATATTTATATTATTATGAGGGCAATACTATATACTTCTATTGTAATGTGGAAACTACAATATATTTCTGTTATACCAGGGGCATTACTACAGTATATATTCCTGTTATATTGGAGGCATTACTATATATTGTTATTAAATTGGGGGCATTACTATATATATATATATATATATATATATATATATATATATATATGTTATCCTGGGGCATTACTATATATTTCTATTATACTGGGTTATAACAATATATTTCTATTATACTGGAGGCATTACTATATATTTCTAGCCTTGCCTCTAAAGTGCAAAGAAAGGGGGCTGTGTCATGTGGCCACACTGCTAGTGTCATGTAGCCGCTCCCCCTAGTCTTTTGTGACCACATCCCCTGACAACACACAACATTGCCCATTTTTTTTGGCACTCAGTTCCACTAAGAAAATATTTCTACCTGACATTCTGTGTAAAAGGAGGCTCTACCTGACATTATGTGTAAAAGGGACTCTACCTGACATTATGTATAAAAAGGGACTCTACCTGGCGTACTATGTAAAAGGGGGCTCTGTCTGACATAAAGTCTAAAAGGAAGCTCTGTCTGGCATAGTGTGTAAAAGGGAGCTCTGCCTTGTGTAATGTGTAAAAGGGAGCTCTGCCTGGCATAATGTGTCAAATGAAGCTCTGCCTGGCATAATGTGTCAAATGAAGCTCTGCCTGGCATAATGTGTAAAAGGGGGCTCTGCCGGGAGTAATGTGTAAAAGGGGGCTCTGTCTGATGTAATGTGTAAAAGAGGGCATTGGCATAATGTGTAAAATGGGACTCTACCTGGCTTAATATGTAAAAGGGGTTTGTACCTAAAGAAATGTGTATAAGGTGCTCTACATGGTGTAATGTGTATAAGTGGCACTACTGTGTGTAGTAATTTTATTAATGGAGACTACTATGTGGCATTATATGAATTGGTATTATTATGTGACCATGCCCTTCCCCATGAATCCACACCCCTATATACGGTCCCAATTTTGAATATGGGGGTGCACCAATTCTCTTTCTTGAAAAGGGAACCAAAATGTGTAGTTACAGCTCTGTTCGTATTAGATTACTAATATATATTTTCAGTCACTGCTTCTATTAATCTACAGAATTTTCTGTACTTTTACAATTTAAATCAATTGTAATTAATTCCCGGCACAATACCACACAATCATTTCTACTGAGGAAGCAAGCAGTTGCCTGAAGTATTTTAGTAATTGATATTCTTGTGTTTTAACCACAGACATGTATCTGCAAATACTTCATTCTCTCTGATGCACTATCATTATTCAAATTGTAAGAAAAAAAACAGTTTTGGCAATAAACTGCTTCCAGTTCTTCTTAACAGGTGTGCTTTAGTTAATGTAGATATGGTCACTCCCAATATTTGGATGTAGAAGTAATCCAAACAATATTGATGTAGGGTTTAAAACAACTGGAAGAATTTACCATATTTTGATTAAATTTGTAGCTACATTTATTTTTAATTTTTCTTAGAAAATAAAAGCAAATATCTCTCTGTCATATAAGACATTGATACCTTTTTCTTTTAAACCAGTATTTATAAATGTGTCCAATTGTATTGTATAAAATCTGCAAAATGGCTTTTCTGGCTGAGCTGTCTCAGGGCATCACCATTTAAATACACAGTCACTTTTATATCATGTTTGTCTATTATTCATGTATGCACATTTTTTTCTCATACTCTTCACCTTTGAACACTTAGTAGCGACCTTCACACACCTATACCTTATATTACTTCACTATCACTATCCTTTAGTGTGATGCCCTGGGGGGTCCTTTGCTGGATCATGTTTTGGGGTTCCCTGCATCTCGAATGTTGGCCCCATAGTATAAGGGACCTGCTCGACAAGAAGTGACTTGGACGATTGGTGGGCAGGCCGATATCATTGGCCAATGACCTCTTATGATAGATTATGTTTTATTATATTGAAATGTAATGATCGCATAGTGCATTTGCACCCCCTTTGTCTGTGTATACTACGTTATTCTCAGCAGCATAACACCTTTCATTACTGAAGGGTGTGCAATTTAGAGCCATTTCCCCTACATTGTATAAAATCTGCAAGAAGGCAAATTAAATTCAAATAACTGTAAGGTAAAAATCCAATTAAATCAAGCTCTGCATCTTTTAAACTACAATGTTCTTTTTTATGTTGGTGGTAATATGCAGTGTTTAATTAGAGCAAAGGAAATTCTATTAATTCTTTTTTTTTCTTTTCTTACTTGCGTGTAAACAAATGAACAATAAAAAATATCTGCTGTGATAGGATGTGATTTAAGAGAGGAGGTGGCCCGTGTGCAGTCTCTGATTGGGCCCCCACCTCTCCTGTGGTGCAGTAGACTCAGGCTTTGTTCTGCCTTCCCAGGGACATCTGTACTGCGCATGCGTGAATCACTGGAAAATAGCCAAGGCGGCCATTTTCCGAGTGATATTTGAAGCTGTGCATTCAGGGCCGAGCAGACGGAGAGGTGAGCATACAGTATTTAAATGTGTACCAGTGTGCAGAGTGTTTGCCACCCTAGACCCATTATAGATACGCCAGTTGTTGTGATATCCTTTGGTGCTACCAACATATAGTATGGAGTACTCAGAACTACAGTAATACATTTGTGGGGAGCAGCTTAGAATTGATAGTGTTGAAAACTAAACTTGTTAGGAAAAACAATCTCTTCTTTTTGTTCAGGTAACTAAGTTTAAAGAGAATAGATACAGTGTATTTTATAGAAATGTACTATTACTTTAGATTGAGGCAAACAAGTTGATAGTGATGTCCCATGCAGTTAAATACATTTACACCAAGCATTTTGGACAATATGCTGCTGTTTTATTTTGAAGTTCTCTTGGTTGATTAATTAAAGTATGACATTTTTGATAGTCTTGGTCAGTGTTCAGTTTGGGATGTAATGTGGGATAGTTTTTGTCAAAACTGGCAATATACTTCCTTAGATGTAAATGAAAGGGGACACTCCTTTTAGTCCAGGCACTAGGACCCAAACCGTCAGAGGCATGTCTGTGGCACATCAAACGGCTATTGTGTTTGGGCCAATTTCATGATAGATGTATAGATGTATGTGGTCACACCTGTAGTTTGTGGGCACATGATGCCAGGGTGTATTGGTGCTTACAAGAAAAATCACCTCACACTATTATTAAAATAATCACATCTGAAAATATGTAAATGCTGCTCCCCAATGGGTTTTTCTGATCACCAAAATAAATGAAATATAAATAATGCAGATGGGTAGAAAACTCCCCATTGTGGGAACATAGGATTATTAATCAAGCATATAAAAAGATCACTGCCCATAGTGTTACTCAAATACACAGCTGCATTTGCCACATAGTACTAGTCAGTGGCCGAAGTGGAAATTTTGAAGTAGGGGTATGCAAAAGTCAAGGACGTAATTATGTGTGCAGAAAAGGGGGCGTGGTCACCCAAAAGGGGCATGTCCAGTGTAGTAGAACCCCTTATACTATCTAGTACTGGTGCCCCTTTCACCTTATAGCACACAGTACAAGCTGAAATTCACATTATAGCACACGGTACAAGCTGAAATTCACATTATAGCACACAGTACGAGCTGAAATTCACATTATAGCACATGGTACAAGCCGAAATTCACATTGTAGCACACTGAATGAGACAAAATTCACATTATAGCACAATGAATGAGCCGAAATTCACATTGTAGCACACTGAATGAGCCGAAATTCACATTGTAGCACACTGAATGAGCCGAAATTCCCATTGTAGCACACTGAATGAGCCGAAATTCACATTGTAGCACACTGAATGAGCCGAAATTCACATCGTAGCACACTGAATAAGCCAAAATTCCCATTGTAGCACACTGAATGAGCCGAAATTCACATTGTAGCACACTGAATGAGCCGAAATTCACATTGTAGCACACTGTATGAGCCGAAATTCACATTATAGCACACTGTATGAGCTGAAATTCACATTATAGCACACTGTATGAGCTGAAATTCACATTGTAGCACACTGAATGAGCTGAAATTCACATTGTAGCACACTGAATGAGCCGAAATTCACATTATAGCACACTGAATGAGCCGAAATTCACATTACAGTACACTGAATGAGCCGAAATTCACATTGTAGCACACTGAATGAGCCGAAATTCACATTTTAGCACATTGAATGAGCCGAAATTCACATTGTAGCACACTGAATGAGTAGAAATTCACATTGTAGCACACTGAGTGAGCCGAAATTCACTTTATAGAACACTTAATGAGTCGAAATTCACATTATAGCACACTGAATGAGCCAAAATTGTGAACACAGGGACAGGGAGAGTGACAACAGGAAGAGAGAGTAACGACAGGGGGAGAGAATAACGACAGGGAGAGAGAGTGACAACAGGGAGAGAGAGTGACAACAGGAAGAGAGTGACGACAGTGAGAGCAGGGAGAGAGAGAGTGACAGTAGGAACAGGGACAGTAGTGACAGGGAGAGAGGGTGACAGCAGGGGAACATTACCTGACTGTGGTCGGCGGAGGCACCCATGGGTAGCGGCTGTGATAAGGAGGCATTGGTGCGGTGAGGTCCCTCTGACCGCCATTTGTTGTAGGTGATCGGCGGGCGGCTGGTGGCTGGCGGCGGTGAGTGGCTGACCATTGCTTTATTGATCATTGGTGGCCAGTGGTGTCCGTAATATAAACATTGCTGGCCTGTGTCAGCAATGTATATATTACTGCTTTATTGTTCATTGGTGGGCAGTGGTGACAGGAATATATACATTGCTGGTCTGTGCCAGCAATGTATACATTACTGGCTAAAAATTAAAAAAAGCATTAGCATTGGTGGCCAGTGGTACGGTATATACATTGCTGGCCTATGCCAGCAATGTATATAACTGAGGGCAACAGCTATATGCAGTGACTTACTGATAGTGCTGCATCTGGAGGGAGCTGAGTGTGAAGGAGGGAGCCTGGAGCGCTGAGCGGCAGCTGATGAAGGCTGGAGGTGGAGCACTGAGCGGGAGCGGAGGGAGCAGAGCAGACGGACCGCAGTGGATAGCAGGTGGGATTTGGGGAGAGTGCAGGGCGGCTGGCGGCTGTGAGCTAGTACTGTGCTCTACACAGCCGCCGGTCGCCGAGCAGGGATGGGAGCACCATGTGCAGCAGGATGGCCACTTCCCTCGCCTCCTGCTGCACTTTCATTTCCGGGTCAGTGGAAGAAGTGGCGGTATACTATACCGCCGTATACCGCCCCACTTTGACCACTGGTACTAGTGCAATATATATCATATGCAGGTCATTCACTGGTGTTGGAAGCTTTAGTGCAATATTAGAATTCCATTCATTCAATCAACAGCAGATTACCATCAATGCAAGATTGGTGCATGGACTAGCAAGCAAGCCAGCAGATCTTGGAAATGATTCCCAAGCTGTCCGCCAGTGTATAAAGACAGTGTGTCTGTAGTTGTCTACAAAAGGCAATACTTTGGCAAATACCTACATGCTCTATGCTCCTAATACTGCCCAGAGCTCCTGCACATAGATCCATGGTTTTGGAGAAGGGCTTCAAGTGGCTTAGGCAGTCATCCAAATAGTGACAGCCCAGGTAACGCTATTCCGTCACATGTTTCTCTGTCAATACCATTTGACAGTGTCATCAGAAGGTAAAATGAGCTTATTGTAGTTGAAGTAGATGCCAGAGAGCAACTGTGTCCCAGTTAGAAAAGGAGATAAGCATCTCATTGGGATCCATCTGCTTTGTACTTTACGAAAAGCTTTAACTGAGCAAGGATTCTGCATGCTGGATATCCCATTAGCTGATTTGAGAGCTGAAGGAAGCTTGGTTGACTTGGTGCAGCAACATGCTGGCCTGGTTTGATTGTGGTTGTTCAAACTCTGTCTGGGATATCATCAGCAGCAATGAATCCTGGATCTACAGTTTTGACACCAACACCAAACAACAGTCAGACTAGTTGATACCAGTTTGAAGTGCCCTGCCACAGAAGTTCCAATGTGAGTGCAGCACGGCCAAGCAGATGGTGGCTTTTTTGTGGCCAAGACTGATCATGTATTTACTGTACCACATCATCACTGGGGACTAATACGCCAAACAGTGCCTGCCACAAGTGCTGGATGTCACTTCAAGGCACCTTCC
Source organism: Pseudophryne corroboree (assembly GCF_028390025.1). Taxonomy (NCBI): domain Eukaryota; kingdom Metazoa; phylum Chordata; class Amphibia; order Anura; family Myobatrachidae; genus Pseudophryne; species Pseudophryne corroboree. The sequence goes on from NC_086451.1 coordinate 321,664,124, forward strand.
AAGAACTTGCACTTGTGGTACTCTTCTTCATCACAACAATGCATCTACCCATAAGTTGTGGATTTTATGACCCATGAATTCATCCAGGAGATTCATCATCCCCTGTAAAGTCCAGGCCTGGCTCCCTGAAACTTGTGTTCCCACAAATGAAGCACAAGATGCATGGGACTCATTTTGAGTCCACGGAAGCTGCAGTGGAGACCTTCATCCAGCATTTAGAAGACATCCCTGCTTTGGACTAGTCCAGATGCCTCACCAAGTGGTTTGAGCACGTGCAACTTTGCATAGACTTCTCTGGTGAATCGCTTTTTGAATATAAATTAGTTATTTAAAGATTTTGAAGATATCGCAGGTAAAATATATCACAAAATGGAAAACAACAATATATGAAAGCATAAAATTTAAATGCTACAGCTCATACTATGAACGAAAAGAAAGATGTGTGAGAATAAAAAAAGAAGGTATGAATGGTCGACCATGTTATGGTCCACAGTTATTAGGTCGACCACTATTTGTCGACATTGGCATGGTCAACGTGGACAAAAGGTCGACACATGAAAATGGTCGACACATGAAATGTTGACACATGAAAAGGTCGCCATGCGTTTTTTTTACTTTTTTTGTGTAATTTTTTGCTTAAAGTGACAGGGAACCCCAATTAGTGCACCGCGTTTGCTCGCCATGCTTCAGGCAGGGTGCTTCACTCCGCTACCACTGTGCTCGGCACAGATTACCGTTCCCAATCATAGTCCACGTGGATAGTAAAGTATGGAAAAGTTTCACAAAATATATATTTTTTTAAAAACTCATGTCGACCTTATCATGTGTCGACCTTTAACGTGTCGACCATGTGTTCATGTCGACTATGTAAATGTCGACCAAAAGTGGTCGACCTAATGACTGTTGACCATAACATGGTCGACCATCCAAACGGATACCAAGTATAGGAACCCAGATATGGAAAACCATGATACGAATAATCAAGACTTTAGTATAGATTCAAGGAGTAAATGTTGTCTTTAGTAAAAGTGAGAAAGTAAACCAGGGTCCAGAAAAGAATGCAAATGAATATTAGGATATAAGGAGGGATTTGTATGCCCTGGAATATCTGAAGTAAGGCCAACTGAACCAAATGTCCATAAACTCAGCATGCCATGCCTATCCAATGATGAGGGGCATAATATCATCCATGGATAAGTCCATCCGCTGGCACCAATCACTAATGGAAAGGGGAATTCAGGAATGCCTTGCTGCATTATTGATATGTTTTAACTAGAGATGAGCAGTTCATATTCCAAGGTAGCCAAACCGCACTGAACTCCCGGGATACAAGTTCACCCGAGCCACAGCTTGGCTGTTCTCTCCAGACTCCGTTCTCACTTCCAGGCAAAACGTCATCCTCCTGGTGTTGGATTCTAACAGCATTTGGATTCTATATTTTTTTAGTATGCAGGGTGAATGGAGGGGGGATAGGGACCTGAGCAGTGGTACAGTAACAAGTATAGAAAAAAAATGTTGTGGGCAGCTCCAAAGAGGGATTAATAGATCCTAATCAAGGAATAATAATTCTGTAACAAGTAGGTGCTCCCCTGAGAGTAATGTTTTAGTATAGATAGTCAGTGGCATCACAAGGGGGGTGCGGCCCGCACCCAGGTGTCACCCGCCGAGGGATGACATCAAAGTGCAGGTTCCTGCTCAGAGACAGGAGCAGAGTGCTGCACTATTATATTATGAAGAAGCCGACACTGAAGAAATACCAGTCTCCTGGGACAGGTCGCATCTCAAGGACTCCCAAGGTGTCAAAAAACAGGTGTCGGGATGCAAAGCCACGCCTGTCCCACAAAGCCACAACCTGTCCCGCAAAGCTTCTCTGCCGCTCCCCCACCCTGCAAAGCTACGCCTATTTTTCGCCAAACTGCTTCAGGTGTTTGAGAGGTGAGTGATGCCTCTGTAGGTAGTAATGTAGGAAACAAAAGTACTCTCTTGCCGGGGCACAAACCCACTATTAAGTATAAAACGTAGTTTTTAATAAATAATCTCAAATAGGAAAGGGGCTATCATTTCTAGTGATGTGCACCGGAAATTTTTCGGGTTTTGTGTTTTGGTTTTGGATTCGGTTCCGCGGCCGTGTTTTGGATTCGGACGCGTTTTGGCAAAACCTCCCTGAAAATTTTTTGTCGGATTCGGGTGTGTTTTGGATTCTGGTGTTTTTTTTACAAAAAACCCTCAAAAACAGCTTAAATCATAGAATTTGGGGGTCATTTTGATCCCAAAGTATTATTAACCTCAATAACCATAATTTCCACTCATTTTCAGTCTATTCTGAACACCTCACACCTCACAATATTATTTTTAGTCCTAAAATTTGCACCGTGGTCGCTGGATGACTAAGCTAGGCGACCCAAGTGGCCGACACAAACACCTGGCCCATCTAGGAGTGGCACTGCAGTGTCAGACAGGATGGCACTTCCAAAAATAGTCCCCAAACAGCACATGATGCATAGAAAAATGAAAGAAAAAAGAGGTGCAAGATGGAATTGTCCTTATGCCCTCCCACCCACCCTTATGTTGTATAAACAGGACATGCACACTTTAACAAACCCATCATTTCAGCGACAAGGTCTACCACATGACTGTGACTGAAATGACTGGTTGGTTTGGGCCCCCACCAAAAAAAGAAGCAATCAATCTCTCCTTGCACAAACTGGCTCTACAGAGGCAAGATGTCCACCTCCTTCTCTTACTCTGATTCCTCACCCCTTTCACTGTGTACATGCCCCTCCTCACAGATTATTAATTCGTCCCCACTGGAATCCACCATCTCAGGTCCCTGTGTACTTCCAGGAGGCAATTGCTGCTGGTGAATGACTCCACGGAGGAATTGATTATAATTCATTTTGATGAACATCATCTTCTCCACATTTTCTGGAAGTAACCTCGTACGCCGATTGCTGACAAGGTGAGCGGCTGCACTAAACACTCTTTCAGAGTACACACTGGAGGGAGGGCAACTTAGGTAAAATAAAGCCAGTTTGTGCAAGGGCCTCCAAATTGCCTCTTTTTCCTGCCAGTATACGTACGGACTGTCTAATGTGCCTACTTGGATGCGGTCACTCATATAATCCTCCACCATTCTTTCAATGGTGAGAGAATCATATGCAGTGACAGTAGACGACATGTCAGTAATCGTTGGCAGGTCCTTCAGTCTGGACCAGATGTCAGCACTCGCTCCAGACTGCCCTGCATCATAGCCAGCGGGTGGCTCGGAATTCTTAGCCTTTTCCTCGCACCCCCAGTTGCGAGAGAATGTGAAGGAGGAGCTGTTGACCGGTCACGTTCCTCTTGACTTGACAATTTTCTCACCAGCAGGTCTTTGAACCTCTGCAGACTTGTGTCTGCCGGAAAGAGAGATACAACGTAGGTTTTAAATCTAGGATCGAGCACGGTGGCCAAAATGTAGTGCTCTGATTTCAACAGATTGACCACCCGTGAATCCTGGTTAAGCGAATTAAGGGCTCCATCCACAAGTCCCACATGCCTAGCGGAATCGCTCTGTTTTAGCTCCTCCTTCAATGTCTCCAGCTTCTTCTGAAAAAGCCTGATGAGGGGAATGACCTGACTCAGGCTGGCAGTGTCTGAACTGACTTCTCGTGTGGCAAGTTCAAAGGGTTGCAGAAGCTTGCACAACGTTGAAATCATTCTCCACTGCGCTTGAGTCAGGTGCATTCCCCCTCCTTTGCCTATATCGTAGGCAGATGTATAGGCTTGAATGGCCTTTTGCTGCTCCTCCATCCTCTGAAGCATATAGAGGGTTGAATTCCACCTCGTTACCACCTCTTGCTTCAGATGATGGCAGGGCAGGTTCAGTACTGTTTGCTGGTGCTCCAGTCTTCGGCACGCGGTGGCTGAATGCCGAAAGTGGCCCACAATTCTTCGGGCCACCGACAGCATCTCTTGCACGCCCCTGTCGTTTTTTAAATAATTCTGCACCACCAAATTCAATGTATGTGCAAAACATGGGACGTGCTGGAATTTGCTAAGATGTAATGCACGCACAATATTGGTGGCATTTTCCGATGTCACAAATACCCAGGAGAGTCCAATTGGGGTAAACCATTCTGCGATGATGTTCCTCAGTTTCCGTAAGAGTTTGTCAGCTGTGTGCCTCTTATGGAAAGCGGTGATACAAAGCGTAGCCTGCATAGGAACAAGTTGGCGTTTGCGAGATGCTGCTACTGGTGCCGCCGCTGCTGTTCTTGCTGCGGGAGGCAATACATCTACCCAGTGGGCTGTCACAGTCATATAGTCCTGAGTCTGCCCTGCTCCACTTGTCCACATGTCCGTGGTTAAGTGGACATTGGGTACAACTGCATTTTTTAGGACACTGGTGACACTTTTTCTGATGTTTGTGTACATTTTCGGTATCACGTGCCTAGAGAAATGGAACCTAGATGGTATTTGGTACCGGGGACACAGTACCTCAATCAAGTCTCTAGTTCCCTGCGAATTAACGGTGGATACCGGAAACACGTTTCTCACCACCCAGGCTGCCAAGGCCTGAGTTATCCGCTTTGCAGCAGGATGACTGCTGTGATATTTCATCTTCCTCACAAAGGACTGTTGGACAGTCAATTGCTTACTGGAAGTAGTACAAGTGGACTTCCGACTTCCCCTGTGGGATGACGATCGACTCCAGCAGCAAAAACAGCAGCGTTAGCAGCAGTAGGCGTTACATTCAAGGATGCATCGGAGGAGTCCCAGGCAGGAGAGGACTCATCAGACTTGACAGTGACATGGCCTGCAGGACTTTTGGCTTTCCTGTCTAAGGAGGAAATTGACACTGAGGGAGTTGGTGGTGTGGTTTGCAGGAGCTTGGTTACAAGAGGAAGGGATTTAGTTGGCAGTGGACTGTTTCGCTGTTATCCAAAGTTTTTGAACTTGTCACTGACTTCTGATGAATGCGGTCCAGGTGACGTATAAGGGAGGATGTTCCTAGGTGGTTAACATCTTACCCCTACTTATTACAGCTTGACAAATGCAACACACGGCTTGACACCAGTTGTCCGCATTTCTGTTGAAATAATTCCACACCGAAGATGTGATTTTTTTTGTATTTTTACCAGGCATGTCAATGGCCATATTCTTCCCACGGACAACAGGTGTCTCCCCGGGTGCCTGACTTAAACAAACCACCTCACCATCAGAATCCTCCTTGTCAATTTCCTCCCCAGCGCCAGCAACACCCATATCCTCATCCTGGTATACTTCAACAGTGACATCTTCAATTTGACTATCAGGAACTGGACTGCGGGTGCTCCTTCCAGCACTTGCAGGGGGGCGTGCAAATGATGGAAGGCGCAACCTCTTCCCGTCCAGTGTTGGGAAGGTCAGGCATCGCAACCGACACAATAGGACTCTCCTTGGGGCTTTGTGATTTAGAAGAACGCACAGTTCTTTGCTGTGCTTTTGCCATCTTAACTCTTTTAAGTTTTCTAGCAGGAGGATGAGTGCTTCCATCCTTATGTGAAGCTGAACCACTAGCCATGAACATAGGCCAGGCCCTCAGCCGTTCCTTGCCACTCCGTGTCGTAAATGGCACATTGGCAAGTTTACGCTTCTCCTCAGAAGATTTTGATTTAGATTTTTGGGTCATTTATTGAGATTTATTTTTTTGGATTTTACATGCTCTCTACTATGACATTGGGCATCGGCCGTGGCAGATGACGTTGATGGCATTTCATAATTTCGGCCATGACTAGTGGCAGCAGCTTCAGCACGAGGTGGAAGTGGATCTTGATCTTTCCCTATTTTACCCTCCACATTTTTGTTCTCCATTTTTTAATGTGTGGAATTATATGCCAGTAATATATCAATAGCAATGGCCTACTACTATATATACTGCGCACAACTGAAATGCACCAAAGGTATGGATGGATAGTATACTTGACGACACAGAGGTAGGTAGAGCAGTGGCCTACTGTACCGTACTGCTATATATTATATACTGGTGGTCAGCAAACTGCAAAACTGAAATGCACCACAGGTATGGATGGATAGTATACTTGACGACACAGAGGTAGGTAGAGCAGTGGCCTACTGTACCACACTGCTATATATTATATATACTGGTGGTCAGCAAACTGTGCAAAACTGAAATGCACCACAGGTATGGATGGATAGTATACTTGACGACACAGAGGTAGGTAGAGCAGTGGCCTACTGTACCATACTGCTATATTTTATATATACTGGTGGTCAGCAAACTGCAAAACTGAAATGCACCACAGGTATGGATGGATAGTATACTTGACGACACAGAGGTAGGTAGAGCAGTGGCCTACTGTACCGTACTGCTATATATTATAAATACTGGTGGTCAGCAAACTGTGCAAAACTGAAATGCACCACATGTATGGATGGACAGTATACTTGACGAGACAGAAGTAGGTAGAGCAGTGGCCTACTGTACCGTACTGCTATATATTATATATACTGGTGGTCAGCAAACTGTGCAAAACTGAAATGCACCACAGGTATGGATGGATAGTATACTTGACGACACAGAGGTAGGCAGAGCAGTGGCCTACTGTACCGTACTGCTATATATTATAAATACTGTTGGTCAGCAAACTGTGCAAAACTGAAATGCACCACTGGTATGGATTGGATAGTATACTTGACGACACAGAGGTAGAGCAGTGGACTACTGTACCGTACTGCTATATATATAGTTATACTGGCGGTCAGAAAAATTCTGCACTGTCCTCCTACTATATACTACAATGCAGCACAGATATGGAGCATTTTTCAGGCAGAGAACGTATAATACTTGTGGTCACTGGTCAGCAAAACTCTGCACTGTCCTCCTACTATATAATACGGCTGTTTTCCAGTCCCCACAATAAAGCAATTAGCACACTGAGCACAGATATTTGTAGCACACTGAGCACAGATACGGAGCGTTTTTCAGGCAGAGAACGTATAATACTGGTGGTCACTGGTCAGCAAATCTCTGCACTGTCCTCCTACTATATAATACTGCTGGTCCCCAGTCCCCACAATAAAGCAATTAGCACACTGAGCAGAGATATTTGCAGCACACTGAGCACAGATATGGAGCGTTTTCCAGGCAGAGAACGTTGATATTTGCACTTGCAGCACACTGAGCACAGATATTTGCAGCACACTGAGCACAGATATTTGCAGCACACTGAGCACAGATATTTGCAGCCCACTGAACATAGAAACTGAGAGGACGCCAGCCACGTCCTCTCACGATCATCTCCAATGCACGAGTGAAAGATGGCGGCGACGCGCGGCTCCTTATATAGAATACGAATCTCGCGAGAATCCGACCGCGGGATGATGACGTTCGGGCACGCTCGGGTTAACCGAGCAAGGCGGGAGGATCCGAGTTGCTCGGACCCGTGGAAAAAAAGGTGAAGTTCGGGCGGGTTCGGATCCCGAGGATCCGAACCCGCTCATCACTAATCATTTCCCTACAAATCAGACAAATACAAACTACACACAGAAAAATGCATAGACATATTAAACATAGTAAAATGGTTTTGCACACAGATGTTTATCAAGAGAAATGACCAGAAGGTTGAAAAAATACTTTCCTGGTTATGAGTGTACACACCAAGTGCAAAATACAGGGCCACTGGCCACAGTGATACAACTGCAAATATTGCTATGTATAGTATTTATTAGAGATGAGCGCCTGAAATTTTTCGGGTTTTGTGTTTTGGTTTTGGGTTCGGTTCCGCGGCCGTGTTTTGGGTTCGAACGCGTTTTGGCAAAACCTCACCGAATTTTTTTTGTCGGATTCGGGTGTGTTTTGGATTCGGGTGTTTTTTTCAAAAAACACTAAAAAACAGCTTAAATCATAGAATTTGGGGGTCATTTTGATCCCAAAGTATTATTAACCTCAAAAACCATAATTTACACTCATTTTCAGTCTATTCTGAATACCTCACACCTCACAATATTATTTTTAGTCCTAAAATTTGCACCGAGGTCGCTGTGTGAGTAAGATAAGCGACCCTAGTGGCCGACACAAACACCGGGCCCATCTAGGAGTGGCACTGCAGTGTCACGCAGGATGTCCCTTCCAAAAAACCCTCCCCAAACAGCACATGACGCAAAGAAAAAAAGAGGCGCAATGAGGTAGCTGTGTGAGTAAGATTAGCGACCCTAGTGGCCGACACAAACACCGGGCCCATCTAGGAGTGGCACTGCAGTGTCACGCAGGATGGCCCTTCCAAAAAACCCTCCCCAAACAGCACATGACGCAAAGAAAAAAAGAGGCGCAATGAGGTAGCTGTGTGAGTAAGATTAGCGACCCTAGTGGCCGACACAAACACCGGGCCCATCTAGGAGTGGCACTGCAGTGTCACGCAGGATGTCCCTTCCAAAAAACCCTCCCCAAACAGCACATGACGCAAAGAAAAAAAGAGGCGCAATGAGGTAGCTGTGTGAGTAAGATTAGCGACCCTAGTGGCCGACACAAACACCGGGCCCATCTAGGAGTGGCACTGCAGTGTCACGCAGGATGGCCCTTCCAAAAAACCCTCCCCAAACAGCACATGACGCAAAGAAAAAAAGAGGCGCAATGAGGTAGCTGTGTGAGTAAGATTAGCGACCCTAGTGGCCGACACAAACACCGGGCCCATCTAGGAGTGGCACTGCAGTGTCACGCAGGATGTCCCTTCCAAAAAACCCTCCCCAAACAGCACATGACGCAAAGAAAAAAAGAGGCGCAATGAGGTAGCTGTGTGAGTAAGATTAGCGACCCTAGTGGCCGACACAAACACCGGGCCCATCTAGGAGTGGCACTGCAGTGTCACGCAGGATGTCCCTTCCAAAAAACCCTCCCCAAACAGCACATGACGCAAAGAAAAAAAGAGGCGCAATGAGGTAGCTGACTGTGTGAGTAAGATTAGCGACCCTAGTGGCCGACACAAACACCGGGCCCATCTAGGAGTGGCACTGCAGTGTCACGCAGGATGTCCCTTCCAAAAAACCCTCCCCAATCAGCACATGATGCAAAGAAAAAGAAAAGAAAAAAGAGGTGCAAGATGGAATTGTCCTTGGGCCCTCCCACCCACCCTTATGTTGTATAAACAAAACAGGACATGCACACTTTAACCAACCCATCATTTCAGTGACAGGGTCTGCCACACGACTGTGACTGATATGACGGGTTGGTTTGGACCCCCCCCAAAAAAGAAGCAATTAATCTCTCCTTGCACAAACTGGCTCTACAGAGGCAAGATGTCCACCTCATCTTCACCCTCCGATATATCACCGTGTACATCTACCTCCTCACAGATTATCAATTCGTCCCCACTGGAATCCACCATCTCAGCTCCCTGTGTACTTTGTGGAAGCAATTGCTGCTGGTCAATGTCTCCGCGGAGGAATTGATTATAATTCATTTTAATGAACATCATCTTCTCCACATTTTCTGGATGTAACCTCGTACGCCGATTGCTGACAAGGTGAGCGGCGGCACTAAACACTCTTTCGGAGTACACACTTGTGGGAGGGCAACTTAGGTAGAATAAAGCCAGTTTGTGCAAGGGCCTCCAAATTGCCTCTTTTTCCTGCCAGTATAAGTACGGACTGTGTGACGTGCCTACTTGGATGCGGTCACTCATATAATCCTCCACCATTCTATCAATGTTGAGAGAATCATATGCAGTGACAGTAGACGACATGTCCGTAATCGTTGTCAGGTCCTTCAGTCCGGACCAGATGTCAGCATCAGCAGTCGCTCCAGACTGCCCTGCATCACCGCCAGCGGGTGGGCTCGGAATTCTGAGCCTTTTCCTCGCACCCCCAGTTGCGGGAGAATGTGAAGGAGGAGATGTTGACAGGTCGCGTTCCGCTTGACTTGACAATTTTGTCACCAGCAGGTCTTTCAACCCCAGCAGACCTGTGTCTGCCGGAAAGAGAGATCCAAGGTAGGCTTTAAATCTAGGATCGAGCACGGTGGCCAAAATGTAGTGCTCTGATTTCAACAGATTGACCACCCGTGAATCCTTGTTAAGCGAATTAAGGGCTGCATCCACAAGTCCCACATGCCTAGCGGAATCGCTCCCTTTTAGCTCCTTCTTCAATGCCTCCAGCTTCTTCTGCAAAAGCCTGATGAGGGGAATGACCTGACTCAGGCTGGCAGTGTCTGAACTGACTTCACGTGTGGCAAGTTCAAAGGGCATCAGAACCTTGCACAACGTTGAAATCATTCTCCACTGCACTTGAGACAGGTGCATTCCACCTCCTATATCGTGCTCAATTGTATAGGCTTGAATGGCCTTTTGCTGCTCCTCCAACCTCTGAAGCATATAGAGGGTTGAATTCCACCTCGTTACCACTTCTTGCTTCAGATGATGGCAGGGCAGGTTCAGTAGTTTTTGGTGGTGCTCCAGTCTTCTGTACGTGGTGCCTGTACGCCGAAAGTGTCCCGCAATTTTTCTGGCCACCGACAGCATCTCTTGCACGCCCCTGTCGTTTTTTAAAAAATTCTGCACCACCAAATTCAAGGTATGTGCAAAACATGGGACGTGCTGGAATTTGCCCATATTTAATGCACACACAATATTGCTGGCGTTGTCCGATGCCACAAATCCACAGGAGAGTCCAATTGGGGTAAGCCATTCCGCGATGATCTTCCTCAGTTGCCGTAAGAGGTTTTCAGCTGTGTGCGTATTCTGGAAAGCGGTGATACAAAGCGTAGCCTGCCTAGGAAAGAGTTGGCGTTTGCGAGATGCTGCTACTGGTGCCGCCGCTGCTGTTCTTGCGGCGGGAGTCCATACATCTACCCAGTGGGCTGTCACAGTCATATAGTCCTGACCCTGCCCTGCTCCACTTGTCCACATGTCCGTGGTTAAGTGGACATTGGGTACAACTGCATTTTTTAGGACACTGGTGAGTCTTTTTCTGACGTCCGTGTACATTCTCGGTATCGCCTGCCTAGAGAAGTGGAACCTAGATGGTATTTGGTAACGGGGGCACACTGCCTCAATAAATTGTCTAGTTCCCTGTGAACTAACGGCGGATACCGGACGCACGTCTAACACCAACATAGTTGTCAAGGCCTCAGTTATCCGCTTTGCAGTAGGATGACTGCTGTGATATTTCATCTTCCTCGCAAAGGACTGTTGAACAGTCAATTGCTTACTGGAAGTAGTACAAGTGGGCTTACGACTTCCCCTCTGGGATGACCATCGACTCCCAGTGGCAACAACAGCAGCGCCAGCAGCAGTAGGCGTTACACGCAAGGATGCATCGGAGGAATCCCAGGCAGGAGAGGACTCGTCAGAATTGCCAGTGACATGGCCTGCTGGACTATTGGCATTCCTGGGGATGGAGGAAATTGACACTGAGGGAGTTGGTGGGGTGGTTTGCGTGAGCTTGGTTACAAGAGGAAGGGATTTACTGGTCAGTGGACTGCTTCCGCTGTCACCCAAAGTTTTTGAACTTGTCACTGACTTATTATGAAGGCGCTGCAGGTGACGTATAAGGGAGGATGTTCCGAGGTGGTTAACGTCCTTACCCCTACTTATTACAGCTTGACAAAGGGAACACACGGCTTGACACCTGTTGTCCGCATTTCTGGTGAAATACCTCCACACCGAAGAGCTGATTTTTTTGGTATTTTCACCTGGCATGTCAACGGCCATATTCCTCCCACGGACAACAGGTGTCTCCCCGGGTGCCTGACTTAAACAAACCACCTCACCATCAGAATCCTCCTGGTCAATTTCCTCCCCAGCGCCAGCAACACCCATATCCTCCTCATCCTGGTGTACTTCAACACTGACATCTTCAATCTGACTATCAGGAACTGGACTGCGGGTGCTCCTTCCAGCACTTGCAGGGGGCGTGCAAATGGTGGAAGGCGCATGCTCTTCACGTCCAGTGTTGGGAAGGTCAGGCATCGCAACCGACACAATTGGACTCTCCTTGTGGATTTGGGATTTCGAAGAATGCACAGTTCTTTGCTGTGCTGCTTTTGCCAGCTTGAGTCTTTTCATTTTTCTAGCGAGAGGCTGAGTGCTTCCATCCTCATGTGAAGCTGAACCACTAGCCATGAACATAGGCCAGGGCCTCAGCCGTTCCTTGCCACTCCGTGTGGTAAATGGCATATTGGCAAGTTTACGCTTCTCCTCCGACAATTTTATTTTAGGTTTTGGAGTCCTTTTTTTTCTGATATTTGGTGTTTTGGATTTGACATGCTCTGTACTATGACATTGGGCATCGGCCTTGGCAGACGACGTTGCTGGCATTTCATCGTCTCGGCCATGACTAGTGGCAGCAGCTTCAGCACGAGGTGGAAGTGGATCTTGATCTTTCCCTAATTTTGGAACCTCAACATTTTTGTTCTCCATATTTTAATAGGCACAACTAAAAGGCACCTCAGGTAAACAATGGAGATGGATACTAGTATACAATTATGGACTGCCTGCCGACTGCAGACACAGAGGTAGCCACAGCCGTGAACTACCGTACTGTACTGTGTCTGCAGCTAATATAGACTGGTTGATAAAGAGAAGATGTCTATGTAACTATGTATGTATAAAGAAGACTGAAAAAAATCCACGGTTAGGTGGTATACAATTATGGACGGACTGCCTGCCGAGTGCAGACACAGAGGTAGCCACAGCCGTGAACTACCGTACTGTACTGTGTCTGCAGCTAATATAGACTGGTTGATAAAGAGAAGATGTCTATGTAACTATGTATGTATAAAGAAGAATGAAAAAAATCCACGGTTAGGTGGTATTACAATTATGGACGGACTGCCTGCCGAGTGCAGAGACACAGAGGTAGCCACAGCCGTGAACTACCGTACTGTGTCTGCTGCGACTGGATGATAAATGATATAAAAAATATATATATATCACTACTGCAGCCGGACAGGTATATATTATATATTATATAATGACGGACCTGCTGGACACTGTCTGTCAGCAGAATGAGTTTTATTTTTATAGAATAAAAAAAAAAAAAACACACAAGTGAAGTCACACGACGAGTGTTTAACTTTTTCAGGCAATCACAATATAAGTATACTACTAACTATACTGGTGGTCAGTGTGGTCAGGTCACTGGTCAGTCACACTGGCAGTGGCACTCCTGCAGCAAAAGTGTGCACTGTTTAATTTTAATATAATATGTACTCCTGGCTCCTGCTATAACCTATAACTGGCACTGCAGTAGTGCTCCCCAGTCTCCCCCACAATTATAAGCTGTGTGAGCTGAGCAGTCAGACAGATATATAATATATATAGATGATGCAGCACACTGGCCTGAGCCTGAGCAGTGCACACAGATATGGTATGTGACTGACTGAGTCACTGTGTGTATCGCTTTTTTCAGGCAGAGAACGGATATATTAAATAAACTGCACTGTGTGTCTGGTGGTCACTCACTATATAATATATTATGTACTCCTGGCTCCTGCTATAACCTATAACTGGCACTGCAGTAGTGCTCCCCAGTCTCCCCCACAATTATAAGCTGTGTGAGCTGAGCAGTCAGACAGATATATATAATATTATATATAGATAATAGATGATGCAGCACACTGGCCTGAGCCTGAGCAGTGCACACAGATATGGTATGTGACTGACTGAGTCACTGTGTGTATCGCTTTTTTCAGGCAGAGAACGGATATATTAAATAAACTGCACTGTGTGTCTGGTGGTCACTCACTATATAATATATTATGTACTCCTGGCTCCTGCTATAACCTATAACTGGCACTGCAGTAGTGCTCCCCAGTCTCCCCCACAATTATAAGCTGTGTGAGCTGAGCAGTCAGACAGATATATATAATATTATATATAGATAATAGATGATGCAGCACACTGGCCTGAGCCTGAGCAGTGCACACAGATATGGTATGTGACTGACTGAGTCACTGTGTGTATCGCTTTTTTCAGGCAGGGAACGGATATATTAAATAAACTGCACTGTGTGTCTGGTGGTCACTCACTATATAATATATTATGTACTCATGGCTCCTGCTATAACCTATAACTGGCACTGCAGTAGTGCTCCCCAGTCTCCCCCACAATTATAAGCTGTGTGAGCTGAGCAGTCAGACAGATATATATAATATTATATATAGATAATAGATGATGCAGCACACTGGCCTGAGCCTGAGCAGTGCACACAGATATGGTATGTGACTGACTGAGTCACTGTGTGTATCGCTTTTTTCAGGCAGAGAACGGATATATTAAATAAACTGCACTGTGTGTCTGGTGGTCACTCACTATATAATATATTATGTACTCCTGGCTCCTGCTATAACCTATAACTGGCACTGCAGTAGTGCTCCCCAGTCTCCCCCACAATTATAAGCTGTGTGAGCTGAGCAGTCAGACAGATATATATAATATTATATATAGATAATAGATGATGCAGCACACTGGCCTGAGCCTGAGCAGTGCACACAGATATGGTATGTGACTGACTGAGTCACTGTGTGTATCGCTTTTTTCAGGCAGAGAACGGATATATTAAATAAACTGCACTGTGTGTCTGGTGGTCACTCACTATATAATATATTATGTACTCCTGGCTCCTGCTATAACCTATAACTGGCACTGCAGTAGTGCTCCCCAGTCTCCCCCACAATTATAAGCTGTGTGAGCTGAGCAGTCAGACAGATATATATAATATTATATATAGATAATAGATGATGCAGCACACTGGCCTGAGCCTGAGCAGTGCACACAGATATGGTATGTGACTGAGTCACTGTGTGCTGTGTATCGCTTTTTTCAGGCAGAGAACGGATTATAAAGTAAACTGCACTGTCCTCACTAGTAAACTCTCTCCACTCAGTCTCTACACTTCTACAGTAACAGTACTCCTCCTAGTCAGCTCCAGTAAATCTCTCTCAGTCTCTTATAATCTAAATGGAGAGGACGCCAGCCACGTCCTCTCCCTATCAATCTCAATGCACGTGTGAAAATGGCGGCGACGCGCGGCTCCTTATATAGAATCCGAGTCTCGCGATAGAATCCGAGCCTCGCGAGAATCCGACAGCGTCATGATGACGTTCGGGCGCGCTCGGGTTAACCGAGCAAGGCGGGAAGATCCGAGTCGCTCTGACCCGTGAAAAAAAACATGAAGTTCTGGCGGGTTCGGATTCAGAGAAACCGAACCCGCTCATCTCTAGTATTTATTGGCTCAAAAGTTTAAGTAATAACAAATTTCCGTGAGCCACATCTTCTTGATACCAATCAGGCTGGGTCAATTTATGCATAAATCCATAGGGTGGGAAAGTTATGCATTTTCCCTCTCTGTAACCCAAGGTAGAAAATATATTTTGGATAATAATAAGATTTTAAACCTACCAGTAAATCTTTTTCTCGTAGTCCGTAGAGGATGCTGGGACTCCGTAAGGACCATGGGGATAGACGGGCTCCGCAGGAGACATGGGCACTTTAAGAAAGACTTTGACTCTGGGTGTGCACTGGCTCCTCCCTCTATGCCCCTCCTCCAGACCTCAGTTAGAGAAACTGTGCCCAGAGGAGACGGACAGTATGAGGAAAGGATTTTTGTAATCCAAGGGCAAGAGTCATACCAGCCACACCAATCACACCGTATAACTTGTGATATACTACCCAGTTAACAGTATGAAAAACAAAATAGCATCAGTCCAAGACCGATGAAACTATAACATAACCCTTATGTAAGCAATAACTATATACAAGTCTTGCAGAAGTAGTCCACACTTGGGACGGGCGCCCAGCATCCTCTATGGACTACGAGAAAAATATTTACCGGTAGGTTTAAAATCTTATTTTCTCTAATGTCCTAGAGGATGCTGGGACTCCGCAAGGACCATGGGGATAGACGGACTCCGCAGGAGACATGGGCACTTTAAGAAAGACTTTGACTCTGGGTGTGCACTGGCTCCTCCCTCTATGCCCCTCCTCCAGACCTCAGTTAGAGAAACTGTGCCCAGAGGAGATGGACAGTACGAGGAAAGGATTTTTGTAATCCAAGGGCAAGATTCATACCAGCCACACCAATCACACCGTATAACTTGTGATATACTTCCCAGTTAACAGTATGAAAAACAACATAGCATCAGTCCAAGACCAATGAAACTATAACATAACCCTTATGTAAGCAATATCTATATACAAGTCTTGCAGAAGTAGTCCGCACTTGGGACGGGCGCCCAGCATCCTCTACGGACTACGAGAAAAAGATTTACCGGTAGGTTTAAATTCTTATTTTCTCTAATGTCCTAGAGGATGCTGGGACTCCGTAAGGACCATGGGGATTATACCAAAGCTCCCAAACGGGCGGGAGACTCTGCAGCACTGATTGAGCAAACAGGAGGTCCTCCTCAGACAGGGTATCAAACTTATAGAACTTTGCAAAGGTGTTTGAACCCGACCAAGTAGCAGCTCGGCACAGCTGTAGTGCCGAGACCCCTCGGGCAGCCGCCCAAGAAGAGCCCACTTTCCTAGTGGAATGGGCCTTAACCGATTTTGGTAACGGCAATCCTGCCGTAGAATGCGCCTGCTGGATCGTGTTACAGATCCAGCGAGCAATAGTCTGCTTTGAAGCAGGGCCGCCAACCTTGTTGGCTGCATACAGGGCAAACAGTGCTTCTGTCTTCCTGACTCTAGCCGTTCTGGCCACGTAAATTTTCAAAGCCCTGACCACATCAAGGGACTCGGAATCCTCCACGTCACGTGTAGCCACAGGCACGACAATAGGTTGGTTCATATGAAAGGATGAGACCACCTTAGGTAGGAATTGAGGAAGGGTCCGCAACTCCGCTCTATCCCTATGGAAAACCAGATAGGGGCTTTTATGTGATAAAGCCGCTAATTCCAACACTCGCCTAGCCGAAGCCAAGGCTAATAACATGACCACCTTCCAAGTGAGATATTTCAACTCCACTGTTTTAAGTGGTTCACACCAATGTGACTTAAGGAAACTTAACACCACGTTAAGGTCCCACGGCGCCACCGGAGGTACAAATGGAGGCTGAATATGCAATACTCCCTTCACAAAAGTCTGTACTTCAGGTAAAGAGGCCAATTCCTTTTGAAAGAAAATGGATAAGGCCAAAATCTGAACTTTAATGGAGCCTAATTTTAGGCCCAAATTCACTCCAGTTTGTAGGAAGTGAAGAAAATGGCCTAGATGGAATTCCTCCGTAGGAGCATTCCTGGCCTCACACCAAGAAACATAGTTTCGCCATATTCTGTGATAATGTTTAGACGTCACTTCCTTCCTAGCCTTTATTAGCGTAGGAATGACCTCATACGGAATACCCTTTTCCGCTAGGATCCGGCGTTCAACCGCCATGCCGTCAAACGCAGCCGCGGTAAGTCTTGGAACAGACAGGGACCTTGTTGTAACAGGTCCTGTCTTAGAGGAAGAGGCCACGGATCTTCTGTGAGCATTTCTTTCAGATCCGGACACCAGGTCCTTTGTGGCCAATCTGGAACAATGAGGATTGTTCTCACTCTTCTTTTTCTTATTATTCTCAACACCTTGGGTATGAGAGGAAGAAAAGGAAATACATAGACCGATCGGAACACCCACAGTGTCACTAGGACGTCTACAGCTACCGCCTGAGGGTCTCTTGACCTGGTGCAATACCTCTGTAGCTTTCTGTTGAGGCGGGACGCCATCATGTCTATCTGGGGCAATCCCCACCGACTTGCAATTTGTGCGAAGACTTCCAGATGAAGTCCCCACTCTCCTGGAAGCAAGTTGTGTCTGCGGAGGAAGTCTGCTTCCCAGTTGGCCACTCCCGGAATGAACACTGCTGACAGTGCGCTTACATGATTTTCCGCTCAGCGAAGAATCCTGGTGGCTTCTGCCATTTGCACTTTGCTCTTCGTGCCGCCTCGGCGGTTTACATGAGCCACTGCGGTGATGTTGTCTGACTGGATCAGAACCGGTAGGTCGCGAAGCAATGTCTCCACTTGCCAAAGGCGTTGTATATGGCCCTCAGCTCCAGGATGTTGATTTGAATACAAGTTTTTTGTAACTTGACCCAAAGACCTTGGAAGTTTCTTCCCTGTGTCACTGCTCCCCCAACTCGGAGGCTCGCGTCCGTGGCTACCAGACTTCAGTCCTGGATGTCGAACCTGCGACCCTGCAGAAGGGGAGCATTTAGTAGCCACCATAGGAGAGACACCCTGGCCCTAGGGGACAGGGTGATTAACTGATGCATCTGTAGATGTGATCCGGACCACTTGTCCCGTAGATCCCATTGGAAGGTCCTCGCATGGAGCCTGCCAAAGGGAATGGCCCCGTAAGATGCCACCATCTTTCTCAGGACCCGAGTGTAGTGATGCACTGACACCTGTTTTGGCTGTAATAGTTTTATAACCAGAGTCATTAGTTCCTGGGCCTTCTCCATCAGAAGATAAACCCATTTCTGGTCCGTATCCAGAATAAAACCCAAGAAGGGCAGATGAGTCATAGGAACCAACTGTGACTTCGGGATAATAAGAATACAGCCGAGTTGTGTGACACCTTTAGCGAAAGTGACACTCTGTTCAACAACTGCTCTTTTGATCTCGCCTTATTAGGAGATCGTCCAAGTATGGGATAATTGTGACTCCTTGCTTGCGTAGGAGCACCATCATTTCCGCCAATTACCCTGAAATTGGTAATGACAATATTGTATCGCAATACTTAGGTACGCCTGATGGGGTGGATAAACGGGAACATGAAGGTATGCAGCCTTTATGTCTAGATACACCATAAAATCCCCCCCTTTCAGGCTGGCGATGATCGCTCTAAGCGATTCCACCTTGAATATGAACCTTTTCAAGTATATGTTCAGAGATTTAATTTTAAAATAGGTCTGACCGAACCATCCGGTTTCGGGACTACAGCCAAGGTTGAGTAATATCCCCTTCCCTGTTGAAGGAGGGGAACCTTGAGCACCACCTGTTGTAGATACAATGTGTGAATTGTATTTAATATTATCACCCTTTCTGGGGGAGAAGCCGGTATGGCCGATAAGGAAGACCGGCGAGGGGGCACCTCTTCGAATTTCAGCTTGTAACCCTGAGAAACAATACCTATTGCCCAGGGATCCACCTGTGAATGAACTCAGATGTGGCTGACGCGCCCCCACTGGGGCGGACTCCCTTAAAGGAGCCCCAGCGTCATGCAGTGGATTTATCAGAGGCCGGGGAGGACTTATGTTCCTGGGAACTAGCTGTGCCCTGTGCCCTTACCTCTGGTGAGAAAGGACGCTCCTCGAACTTTCTTGTTTTTCTGCGACCGAAAGGACAACATTTGATAATGTCGTGCTTTCTTAGGCTGTGAGGGAATATAAGGAAAAAGATTAGATTTACCAGCTATAGCTGTGGAGACCAGGTCTGAGAGCCCTTCTCCACACAATTCCTCACCATTGTAAGGTAAAACCTCCATATGCCTCTTTTAGTCGGCATCACCTGTCCATTGTATGTTCCACAGGACACGTCTAGCAGAAATCGACAAAGCGTTCACTCTAGAACCCAGTAGACCAATGTCTCTTTGGGCATGTCTTATATATATATAAGACAGCATCTTTTATATATCCTAGGCTCAATAACATGGTATCCTTATCTAGGGTTTCAATCTTCGCTGATAAGGTATCTGTCCACGCTGCTACAGCGCTATAAACCCATGCCGACACAATCGCCGGTCTGAGTAGTGTACCAGAATGTGTGTAAATGGACTTCTCAAAGTACCTTTCTGCATGCTATCTGCAGGATCCCTGAGGGTAGCTGTATCTTTGGGTAAACGTGTTAACGCCTAGTCCACCCTAGGGGAGGATTCCCATCGTATCCTGGCCCTAGCAGGGAAAGGATACGTCATGAGAATTCTTTTGGGAAACTGCAGTTTCTTGTCTGGAGATTCCCGCTCTTTTTCACACAATTCATTGAGAGGGGGGACATTTATCTCAGCTTTCTTCCCCTCAAACATGTGTACCCTCGTGTCAGGGACAGATGGGTCATCAGTGATATGCAAAGCATCTTTTATTACAATAATCATATATTGAATACTTTTCTGCCCTTTTTGGCTGTAACTTTGCATCATCGTAGTCAACACAAGAGTCAGACTCCGTTTCGGTATCAGTGTCTATTATTTTGGATAGTGGTCGTTTTGAGACTCTGAAGGTCCCTGCGACATAGGGACAGACATGGGTAGATTCCCTGTCTGTTCTCTAATATTTTGTGCAATAAATTTACCTCAGCACTTAATTCCACATATCCAGTCAGGTGTCGGCGTTGTTGACGGAGACACCACACACACACATTTGCACCATCTACTCCTTAGAAGAGCCTTTTACCTCAGACATGTCGACACACACGTACAGACACACCACACACTCAGGGAATCCTCTTATCTGAAGACAGTTCCCCCACAAGGTCCTTTGGAGAGACAGAGAGAGAGTATGCCAGCACACACCCAGCGCTAATACCCCAGGAAAAAACACTCAATGGGGGTAATTCCAAGTTGATCGCAGTAGGAATTTAGTTAGCAATTTGGCAAAACCATGGCCCTCATTCCGAGTTGTTCGCTCTGTAATTTTCTTCGCATCGCAGCGATTTTCCGCTAATTGCGCATGCGCAATGTTCGCACTGCGACTGCGCCAAGTAAATTTGCTATGCAGTTAGGTATTTTACTCACGGCATTACAAGGTTTTTTCTTCGTTCTGGTGATCATAATGTGATTTACAGGAAGTGGGTGTTTCTGGGCGGAAACTGGCCGTTTTATGGGTGTGTGTGAAAAAACGCTGCCGTTTCTGGGAAAAACGCGGGAGTGTCTGAAGAAACGGGGGAGTGTCTGGGCGAATGCTGGGTGTGTTTGTGTCGTCAAACCAGGAACGAAACTGACTGAACTGATCGCAGTTGCCGAGTAAGTCTGGAGCTACTCAGAAACTGCTAAGAAGTGTCTATTCGCAATTCTGCTAATCTTTCGTTCGCAATTTCACTATGCTAAGATTCACTCCCAGTAGGCGGCGGCTTAGAGTGTGCAAAGCTGCTAAAAGCAGCTTGCGAGCGAACAACTCGGAATGACCACCCATGTGCACTGCAGGGGAGGCAGATATAACATGTGCAGAGAGAGTTAGATTTGGGTGGGGTGTGTTCAATCTGCAATCTAATTTGCAGTGTAAAAATAAAGCAGCCAGTATTTACCCTGCACAGAAATAAAATAACCCACCCAAATCTAACTCTCTCTGCACATGTTAAATCTGCCTCCCCTGCAGTGCACATGGTTTTGCCCAATTGCTAACTAAATTCCTGCTGCAATCAACTTGGAATTACCCCCAATGTGTTTACCCAGTAGCGCTGTAATATCATCATTTGCTGCCAATTATGTGCCCCCCTCTTCTCTGAAACCCCCTTTCACCGTGGATAAGCAGGGGAGAGTCTGGGGAGCTTCCTCTCAGCTGTGCTGTGGAGAAAATGGCGCTGATGAGTGCTGAGGGAGAAGCCCCGCCCCCTCAGCGGCGGGCTTCTGTCCCGCTTAAATATAATAAAAACTGTCGGGGGCTCTTTATATATACAGTGCCCAGCTTTATATATATATATATATATATATATCTTTTGCCATAAGAGAGGTTTATATTGCTGCCCAGGGCGCCCCCCCCCCCCTGCGCCCTGCACCCTTACAGTGACCGAAGTGTGTGAGGTGAAGGGGAGCAATGGAACACAGCTGCAGTGCTGTGCGTTACCTCAGTGAAGATCCAAGTGTCTTCTGCCGCCTCAGATGGTCTTTTCCTCACATACTAACCCGGCTTCTTTCTTCCGGCTCTGCGAGGAGGACGGCGGCGCGGCTCTGGGACGGACGGCGAGGGTGAGACCTGCGTACCGATCCCTCTGGAGCTAATGGTGTCCAGTAGCCTAAGAAACAGAGCCCTGAAACTCAGAGAAGTGGGTCTGTTTCTCTCTCCTCAGTCCCTCGATGCAGGGAGTCTGTTGCCAGCAGGCTCCCTGAAAATAAAAAAACTAACAAAAATGCTTTCTTACAGGAAACTCAGGAGAGCTCCTGAAATGCACCCAGTCTCCACTGGGCACAGTATCAAACTGAGGTCTGGAGGAGGGGCATAGAGGGAGGAGCCAGTGCACACCCATAGTCAAAGTCTTTTCAAAGTGCCCATGTCTCCTGCGGAGCCCGTCTATCCCCATGGTCCTTACGGAGTACCAGTATCCTCTAGGACGTTAGAGAAAAATAATAATTGTAAGTGAATTTCTAAATAAATATGAAATTCAGCACCAAGGTGACAGTCACCCTATCAAGTGGATTGTATCCAGGTATGCAATTTGATAATTCAGCCTACTAATATGGCTATGATTTCCATAGATATCTACGTATTCATGTGGTGAGTGTACTCATACAATATTCATATATTCTTTTACATTCTACATAAGGCACCACGGCTGGGACTCAGTGTCGATTCACTCTCACACATGCTGCTGAATGCTGTGCTGTACTCTGCTGTATTGGCTGCACTGAGACTGTAGACTCACAAGCAGGGCTGGTGCTAGGGTGTTCGGCGCCCCCCAGCAAACTATAAATTTGCGCCCTCCCATACTTTACAAAGGGACAGCGCTTGTCAATAAAAAGATGTGGTCTCACAAGGAAGGGACGTGGCCACACAATAGTACCCCCATTTAAAACACCCCCAGTAGAGGCGCTGCTTACACATAACGACCCCAGTAGTAGCGCCGCTTACACATAACGCCCCCAGTAGTAGCGCAGCTTACATGTAACGGCCCTAGTAGTAGCGCAGCTTACACATAATGCCCCAGTAGTAGCGCTGCTTCCACATAATACCACCAGTAGTAGCGCAGCTTACACGTAACGCCCACAGAAGTTTAGTTTATTCACATTTTGACTCCCCCCACCGCACACATACATAAATACACACACACACACACACACACACACTCACTCTCCCTTCACTTACTTATCAGTCTGGCTGGCAGGATCTGGAGCAGCATGTCCTCTGTGCAGTAGCGTAAGTTCATCCCTGTCGCCCGGAGGCAAGTTTGAATTTTGTGCCCCTACCCCTCGAAAAAGATGGAAAATAAATATAATTTGGGGCTAGAACAGAGGTGACAAGACCAGAAGGGACAGTGCCAGGACAGTGGTGATAGGGCCAGTACTGAGATGAAAGAGACAGTCCGGTTGGGCCAGGACTAATGCTGGCAATAAACTAGGTTGATATCGTGTACAAATACACTATATTGACCTATCATTCGACCCATTGCATGCCCTTTATGCATGTTAATGGGTGCAAATACAATGTGATGCGCATCCCCGCGGCTCGCACTTTGCATCAGCTGATCAAATGTGCTGCACATGTATGATCAGCCGACCCCAGCAATTGCGGAGGTACGATAGATTGTACGATGCAAAAGCATCTGGCGGGTGTCAGGGGGTATCATTAGTACGACTCGCATCTAATGTGAGTCGTACTAATGTATGGCCAGCATTAGACAGAGGGGATAGGCACAGACAGGGGTGTCTGGGCCAGGACAGAGCAGAGGGAGCATGAAAAATGGGTGACAGGGCCAGGACAGACAGAGGACAGGGACATGACAGAACAGAGGGGACAGGAGAGAAGGGTGTCATGGTCATGGACAGCACAGAGGTGAGACAGTACAATGGGGAAGAACAGAAATGACAGGGCCAAGATAGAGAACCAAGAGAGACATGACAGGGGCAAGATAGAGGTGACAGTGACGGCGCCAAAACACAGGTGACAGGGCCAGGACAGAGGGGACAGAGACAGTACAGGACAGAGGAGACAGGGGTGACAGTATCAGGATAGAGATGATAGGGACAAGATAGGAGTGACAGGGGCAGAACCAGGACAGAGATCCCAGGACAAAATCGAAGGCATAAGAGTGAGGGTTAACAGGGCCAGAACAGAGGTGGCAGGGACAGGACAGATGTGACAGGGACAGGAGAGAGGGGAGACAGGGCCAGCACAGAGGTGACAGTAATGGGGCAGGGCAGGAGTGACAGGGACAGGAAAAAGGGGAGACAGGGACAGGTTTAGTAAATAGATCCTGTGACAACAGCGGGCATTGTGGGAAGTTTCCTGACACTCTGTTACAGTACCTAGCAACAGAACAAACAGCTGCTTCACAGCTCTGCCCCCTGCGCCGTCCCCTGTCCCATACCTCTGCCTCTCCGCTCCATGTGTGCATGTAGACTTTTGTTTGAGGGTTTGTTGTTTAACAATTAATCCTGACTCATCCCCTCACTAGTCACAACTTCTCCCCTTGCACCTGCCCGATGTCAGAGTGATGCTGGGACTTGCAGTTCCTCAGCAGTAAGACAGAGAGGCAGTAGTAGGTAAATATTATTATACAGTATGTGATTCTGGGACTTGTAGTCCCATGACTGTATGACAGACAGTACATGTTATTACACAGTGTATGATGCTGGGATTTGTAATTCCCACATCTGTAGAACAGATAAGCTAGGTGTGCATAGTACTATAAAGTGTGTGATGCTGGGACTTGTAGTTCGGCAGTAGGTACATATTATAATGTAAGTGATGCTTGTAGTCCCCACAGCTCTAAGATAGATAGATCTGAACAGAGCACCCATATAAAGAGTTCTATACATTATCATACAGTACATGTCTTAAGGTCGAGGTAGAGGAGACTGCTGGGATCACTGCTGTGATATTGGAGCAAGTCATCATGCAGGCTAGCAGAGAGATACACACCAGCGTGGCTCCGGAGTCAGACAGGTTCACGATCAGCTCTGTGCTTGATTAATCCAGACTCTGGCAGACATCATAATTGATTTACAGTGATACAGAGATTACTCACAGCCCCGCAGTGCTGCAGCTAGCGATGGTAGCAGCGGGGCACACATTGCCAGCTCCACTGATGCTCGGCAGCAGCAGCAGCAGAGAGGCCCTGGCGCCTACCTGCACTGCATCCCTTTGCTGAGCGGGTAGCGCTGGGCCTGCTCACAAGTAGCTGTGCTCTCTAAAGTTACTATGTTGGGGCACACTGCTGTATGCTGTGCCGTAATCTGCTGAATTGGCTATGCTGTGACCACACTCACAAGTGACTGTGCTTTCTAAAGGGGGCACACTGCACACTACTATATGCTGCACTGTGCTCTGTTGTATTGGTTGTGCTATGTCCAGACTCACAAGTGACTGTGCTCTCTAAAGTGACAGTGTATAGAGGAACACTGCATGCTGCTGTATGCACCAGCACTCTGCTGTTTTGGCTGTGCTGAATCCAGAGAAACCAGACTCACAAGCAGCTGTGCTCTGTATTGTGACTGTTTATAGAGGCATGCTGCTGTATGCTGTGCTGTACTCTGCGTAAATTGTACTGTTTGGTTCACTTTATCCTAGTGCGCCTTGTTCACATGCATCTATAAGTCTTGTGATTCAATGCAGTTTAAACCAAGCTGCAAGTTTAAAAAAAAAAATTAGTCAAGTTCTACTGTTTGTATTGTTTGGTGCGCTTTACCCAAGTGCGCTTTGTTCACGTGCATTTATAAGCTCTGTCACTCCACACAGCTTGAACCAAACTGCAAGTTCAGAAACAGAAAACAATTATACAAAAATATATATCTAGTTAAATTCTATTTTCTTTTACACTGTAATTTAGATTTCAGTTTGAACACACCCCACCCAAATCTAACTCTCTCTGCACATGTTATATCTGCCAGCCTGCAGTGCACATGGGGGGTCATTACGAGTTGATCGCTCGCTAGCTATTTTTTGCAGTGCAGTGATCAGACAGTCGCTGCCTATGGGGGAGTGTATTTTAGCTTTGCAAGTGTGCGAACGCTTGTGCAGCCGAGTGGTACAAAAAAGTTTTTTGCAGTTTCTGAGTAGCTCTGGACTTACTCCGCCGCTGCGATCACTTCAGTCTTTTTGGTCCCGGAATTGACGTCAGACACCCGCCCTGCAAACGCGTGGACACGCCTGTGTTTTTCCAAACACTCCCTGAAAACGGTCAGTTGACACCCATAAACACCCATAAACACCCTAGAGATGAGCGGGTTCGGTTTCTTTGAATCCGAACCCGCACGAACTTCACTTTTTTTTCCACGGGTCCGAGCGACTCGGATCTTCCCGCCTTGCTCGGTTAACCCGAGCGCGCCCGAACGTCATCATGACGCTGTCGGATTCTCGCGAGGCTCGGATTCTATCGCGAGACTCGGATTCTATATAAGGAGCCGCGCGTCGCCGCCATTTTCACTCGTGCATTGAGATTGATAGGGAGAGGACGTGTCTGGCGTCCTCTCCATTAGAATAGAGATAGATAGATTAGATAGAGAGAGATTGTGCAGAGTCGCAGACAGAGTTAGTTTACCACAGTCAGTGACCAGTGCAGTTGCTAGTTAACTTTTATTTAATATAATATATCCGTTCACTTCTCTCTGCTATATCCGTTCTCTGCCTGAAAAAAAAAACGATACACAGCACAGTCAGTCACACAGTGTGACTCAGTCTGTGTGCACTCAGCTCAGCCCAGTGTGCTGCACAGTCATCAATGTATAAATTAAAAGCTTATAATTAATTGTGGGGGAGACTGGGGAGCACTGCAGGTTGTTAGCAGGAGCCAGGAGTACAATTATATTAATTAACAGTGCACACTTTTGCTGCAGGAGTGGTGACCAGTGCCTGACCACCAGTATAGTATTGTTGTATACTACTAATATCTCTTTAAATATCAACCAGTCTATATTAGCAGCAGACACAGTACAGTGCGGTAGTTCACGGCTGTGGCTACCTCTGTGTCGGCACACGGCAGGCAGTCCGTCCGACCAGAATTGTATTATTTATTATTATATACCTACCACCTAACCGTGGTTTTTTTTTCATTCTTTATACCGTCATAGTGTCATCCTAATTGTTACGAGTATACTACTATCTCTTTATCAACCAGTGTACAGTGCGGTAGTTCACGGCTGTGGCTACCTCTGTGTCGGCACACGGCAGGCAGTCCGTCCGACCAGAATTGTATTATTTATTATTATATACCTACCACCTAACCGTGGTTTTTTTTTCATTCTTTATACCGTCATAGTGTCATCCTAATTGTTACGAGTATACTACTATCTCTTTATCAACCAGTGTACAGTGCGGTAGTTCACGGCTGTGGCTACCTCTGTGTCGGCACACGGCAGGCAGTCCGTCCGACCAGAATTGTATTATTTATTATTATATACCTACCACCTAACCGTGGTTTTTTTTTCATTCTTTATACCGTCATAGTGTCATCCTAATTGTTACGAGTATACTACTATCTCTTTATCAACCAGTGTACAGTGCGGTAGTTCACGGCTGTGGCTACCTCTGTGTCGGCACACGGCAGGCAGTCCGTCCGACCAGAATTGTATTATTTATTATTATATACCTACCACCTAACCGTGGTTTTTTTTTCATTCTTTATACCGTCATAGTGTCATCCTAATTGTTACGAGTATACTACTATCTCTTTATCAACCAGTGTACAGTGCGGTAGTTCACGGCTGTGGCTACCTCTGTGTCGGCACACGGCAGGCAGTCCGTCCGACCAGAATTGTATTATTTATTATTATATACCTACCACCTAACCGTGGTTTTTTTTTCATTCTTTATACCGTCATAGTGTCATCCTAATTGTTACGAGTATACTACTATCTCTTTATCAACCAGTGTACAGTGCGGTAGTTCACGGCTGTGGCTACCTCTGTGTCGGCAGTCGGCAGGCAGTCCGTCCATCCATAATTGTATTATTATTATAATATATACCACCTAACCGTGGTTTTTTTTTCATTCTTTATACCGTCATAGTGTCATACTAGTTGTTACGAGTATACTACTATCTCTTTATCAACCAGTGTACAGTGCGGTAGTTCACGGCTGTGGCTACCTCTGTGTCGGCAGTCGGCAGGCAGTCCGTCCATCCATAATTGTATTATTATTATAATATATACCACCTAACTGTGGTTTTTTTTGCATTCTTTATACCGTCGTCATAGTGTCATACTAGTTGTTACGAGTATACTACTATCTCTTTATCAACCAGTGTACAGTGCGGTAGTTCACGGCTGTGGCTACCTCTGTGTCGGCAGTCGGCAGGCAGTCCGTCCATCCATAATTGTATTATTATTATAATATATACCACCTAACCGTGGTTTTTTTTTCATTCTTTATACCGTCGTCATAGTGTCATACTAGTTGTTACGAGTATACTACTATCTCTTTATCAACCAGTGTACAGTGCGGTAGTTCACGGCTGTGGCTACCTCTGTGTCGGCAGTCGGCAGGCAGTCCGTCCATCCATAATTGTATTATTATTATAATATATACCACCTAACCGTGGTTTTTTTTTCATTCTTTATACCGTCGTCATAGTGTCATACTAGTTGTTACGAGTATACTACTATCTCTTTATCAACCAGTGTACAGTGCGGTAGTTCACGGCTGTGGCTACCTCTGTGTCGGCAGTCGGCAGGCAGTCCGTCCATCCATAATTGTATTATTATTATAATATATACCACCTAACCGTGGTTTTTTTTTCATTCTTTATACCGTCGTCATAGTGTCATACTAGTTGTTACGAGTATACTACTATCTCTTTATCAACCAGTGTACAGTGCGGTAGTTCACGGCTGTGGCTACCTCTGTGTCGGCAGTCGGCAGGCAGTCCGTCCATCCATAATTGTATTATTATTATAATATATACCACCTAACCGTGGTATTTTTTTTTCTTTCTTTATACCGTCATAGTGTCATACTAGTTGTTACGAGTATACTACTATCTCTTTATCAACCAGTGTACAGTGCGGTAGTTCACGGCTGTGGCTACCTCTGTGTCGGAACTCGGCAGGCAGTCCGTCCATCCATAATTGTATTATTATTATAATATATACCACCTAACCGTGGTTTTTTTATTGCGCCTCATTGCACCTCTTTTTTTCTTTGCGTCATGTGCTGTTTGGGGAGGGTTTTTTGGAAGGGCCATCCTGCGTGACACTGCAGTGCCACTCCTAGATGGGCCCGGTGTTTGTGTCGGCCACTAGGGTCGCTAATCTTACTCACACAGCTACCTCATTGCGCCTCTTTTTTTCTTTGCGTCATGTGCTGTTTGGGGAGGGTTTTTTGGAAGGGACATCCTGCGTGACACTGCAGTGCCACTCCTAGATGGGCCCGGTGTTTGTGTCGGCCACTAGGGTCGCTTATCTTACTCACACAGCGACCTCGGTGCAAATTTTAGGACTAAAAATAATATTGTGAGGTGTGATGTGTTCAGAATAGGCTGAAAATGAGTGTAAATTATGTTTTTTGAGGTTAATAATACTTTGGGATCAAAATTACCCCCAAATTCTATGATTTAAGCTGTTTTTTAGGGTTTTTTGAAAAAAACACCCGAATCCAAAACACACCCGAATCCGACAAAAAAAATTCGGTGAGGTTTTGCCAAAACGCGTTCGAACCCAAAACACGGCCGCGGAACCGAACCCAAAACCAAAACACAAAACCCGAAAAATTTCAGGCGCTCATCTCTAAAACACCCTCTTTCTGTCAATCACCTTGCGATCGCCTGTGCGAATGGATTCTTCATTAAATCCATCGCCCAGCACCAATCCTCTCTGACCCGTATGACGTGCCTGTGCACTGCAGTGCATATGCATGCGCAGTTTTGCTGAGTTTTGACCTGATCGCAGCGCTACAAAAAATAGCTAGCGTGCGATCAACTCGGAATGACCTCCATGGTTTTGCCCAACTGCTAACAAATTTGCTGCTGCGATCAAATCTGAATTAGATTGTTCAAGGACAATTCCATCTTGCACCACTTTTAATTTCTGCCGCTGCTGTGTGGCAATGTTTCTTAGATGTGATATTAAACTGCCATGTGTTTCTGCCATTGCTTTGTTGCATAGTAATAGCAAACTTTTGTACCTGTCAATATTTTGTGTCAACCTTTCACCGGTCGACCTTTTGACAATTTTGAGCTTTTTTCAGTGTCGACTTAATGTATGTCAACCATATGGGATCGACCTAATAACTGGCAACGTCGATATTTTAGATCTTCGATACCACACCCTTTGAAGGGAAAATAGTGTTTCAGCTGCTCTACCATGTCCGCAGGGTCTGCTATATTTAAAGCTGTAGATTTTGTATAGTTGACCTTAAAGTTACAAACACATCATACCTTAAAATCTTAATGCCAAAGTCAATGGTAAATTTGTCTCTCAAAACAAAAAATCCTCATTACACAATAGTGGTCTACATGAATTCTGTTTAGTCTAAAGCACATAACATTTTCTGATGATATCATTCTCATAATAACATTTTATTCCTTTACCCCAGCAAATGAGACATATTTATTTAATTCTTTTGTGAAACAAAAACAATTTCTTAATGTACGTATAATAGCATATTTGTGTCATCTCTTATGTATAATTTTCTTTTTACACACATAAAACACCATTGTTTTACACAATAACACATCCGGGTTTGCTAAAGACTGCTTCTATTTGTAATGCATAGGAGTTCTAAATTTAGTTCAAGATTATGTGCATCTTGAAAGGTATAATTACAGTGTAGCAGTGAGATAACAAATGGTTGTGCATGAACTCTTGACTGGAAAAGACCCCAGGGATTATGTTCCAGCGTAGTTTAGTTTCGCTCTATTTTTTTTATTTTGTTTAATTGTTGATCAACATTTTGCATCTTTGTTTAGTACGTTAATGTGAGAATATATCATTGCATTTACTTTCATGTAAAATTATTGTTTCCCGACTATATTAAGGAATGTATAAGATACAACTAAGAAATATCTTATAAAGGTTGACATCCTCTTTCTGCAGATATTGCTTATTAAAATCTAACCTTTCCATTCTGGTTCAGTTCTGTGATTACATAAGAGCTATGCAGTGGATTGTGCTTTAAAATAAATCATGGATTGTTTTTAATGAGGAGTATCTATTATGTGGCCTTGTGCAAGAATATACTGTACTAGTCTATTAAAGTTAAAGGGACATTTAAAATAACTAATTTTTAGCAGTTTTAAAAATAGTTCTGCAAAACTAATTTTGCTGAGAAAAACAAATGTACATTAGTGTTTGAGATATTTTGCTTTTAAGATACTGTATGAATGGAGAGAAGGTTGTCATCTGATATTCAATAGAATAAAGTACTTCTTACTGGAGACCATGGTCTCAATAAGCAGAGCCATAACTAGATATTTTGCTGCCCTTGGCCAGAAAGTGTATCCCTGCTCCGTCCATATTTTATTTAAATAGGAACATTATGCACACCTAGAAAAGGGGTGTGACCTCATGAAGAAGGAGAGTAGCATCTTAGCATCACTCTAGGGTCAAGCCTACCCCATTGGAGACACTGGGATTCCCCCAAGCTCTCCCCCACACTAATCCCTTTATAAAGTCTGCAATTCCCTAGCACCATCCTATACAGTGTGCATCCTCTCCTCTTCCCCATATATAGTCTGCATCTTCTCTTGTACCCCCATATACAGCTTAGCACAGGAGACACTGACATCACTCCACCTCTGGCCATACCTCCATCTACTGCATTACTTCCCCCCTGTATCCACCTAATATTATATACAGTCTGAATCTTCCCCCTTTACTCCCATATACAATCTGCTTCCACACTGTACCCCATATAAAGCCTGCATTTACCCTGCACCCACAAATACAATACATATACAGGTTGCATCCCCCTGCACCCCCATATATGTATCTCCTGATAAACACCATTTGATTAAAATTGCTGTTGAGATGACCATTGTGATGTACCCTTCACAAAAAAATATACTACTTCTTCTATTCAACTGGACCATGTGTTCTGATCCTATCCTATCTAAGAAAATTCAGAAAGGTGAGTGCATCACGCAAAAACTACTTGATGAATTTGGATTGTGTTTTTACTGTTGTACAGCTTAGTGACCTAGAAAGCAACTGAGGTATGAGGATATCAATGTGACATCAGGGAGAGGAACAATAAACAAAAAAACAGACGCTTGACACTCAGGGCTGCAGGCATGGATCCCAGAACCAGCTGCTTCTCTCCTGGGCAGCTTTACGTGGCACCCATGTGAGTGAAGATACAGGCAAACTTTAGGATACAGGACAATTTTTGCTGGTTTTGATTCTAATTTGTTGTCTAGTTTTGGTTTTGCCTAAATGCTGTGACTGCCTTTGGTTTTGGTTTTGTATTTTTTTTCAAAAAAGTGGCAAAAGAAGCTAAATTAACTTAATTTGTGCATCTTGTTGTTCCTACAGTACTACTAACCTCAATAACATTAATTTCCATTCATTTCCTGTCAATTTTGACCAACTCACAGCTCATGATAATGTTTTCATCCGCTTTAGGCCAAAGGCTGCAGCAAGCTGGCTGATTATTAAGAGACTGAGCAGCGGCACAAACACATGGCAATTTAAAGCACATCTATTAAACATTGCCACACAGCAGTGGCAGAAATGAAAAGTAGTGCAAGATGAAATTGTTCTTGGGCCCTCCCACCCATCCTTATGTTGGTTATTACATGGCCATGCACAGTACACCAAACCAAGTACTTCAGTGACAGGGACTGCCACTTCTGTTGCTGAAGTGCTTTTTTTTGCTTGGGCCCCCAGAAAACAATCTACCAATGGGTTTAAGGCAGCTAAGCTAACAGCTTTGCAGGAGCAAGATGTCATCATCAATACCATCCTCACCCTCATCAGTGTGTACATCATCTTCACACAATATCAATTCATCCCTGCTGGAATCCAACATTACAGAAGTCTCTGTACTTTGATGTAATTGCTGCTAAAGGTCTTCCTCATGCAATATGTAGTAAATTTTGATGAACATCATCTTTTCTACATTTTGAGGAAATTGCCTCCAACCCTGAACGATGATACCATTTCTAGCTGTGCTGAAAACTCTTTCTGAGCATACACTGGAGGGTTAGCAGCTTAAGTAATGCAAAGCCTTACATTTGTATGGTGTCATGAAAATAATCATCCACCACTCTTTGGATAGTAACCCTATCAGATGGAGCTATGATAGAGGTGTCGCCAGGGGCGGATTGGGATGGAAAACCAGCCCGGGAAATTTATGGAAGCAGCCCTAATGGGTGCAGGGTCTGCTGAGGGTGTGTGGCCTGCCAAGGGGGGTGGGATCCCACCTCATAGGTCCTGATTCTAAGTTGGACACAGTTGCGGCCTTGCTTGCATCTTTTGCTGCAGCATGCTAATGCGCTATAATACACTTTTCTTGTGTACATTCATGCACCAAATGTGCAAGGAGTGAGCCATGACAACTTCTGGTTTGTGTTTCACGGAGTGGACAGCAAATCCCAGAAGTGCGGCAGCTGGCCGGGCAGACTAGTTAGTGTACATTCTCACTACAGCAATAACTATGTAGTCAAGTTGATGATAAGTAATCTAAACAGGATGGTTTATATAACGTAAGCTGGGCATACACAGGCAAATAAAATTCCTATCAGACTGACAGGCATTTTATCTGACGTTGCAGGGTGAGGGTGAGGGTTAGACTCCGGGAAGGGTCAGGGTTAGTCTGCAGGGGGAGGTTAGGGTTAGGCTGAGGGGGGAGGTCAGGGTTAGTCTGCGGGGGGAGGTTAGGGTTAGGTTAAGGCGGGGCCAGGGTTAGGCTGCGGGGGACGGTTAGTGTTAGGCACAAAAGGGAGGGATAGGCTGCAGGAAGGGAAGGTTAGGGTAAGGCATTATGGGGAGGGTTAGTGTTATGCTGCTGTAAAGAGGGATAGTGTTAGGCTGTGGGTGGGAATGGTTAGGGTAAGGCACTAGGGTGTAGGTTAGGCTGCAGGAAGGGGAGGTTAGTGTTAGGCTGAAGGAGGGGAGGGTTAGGGTAAGGCACTCGGAGAGGGTTAGGCTGTGGGAAGGAGGGTTAGGTTGTGGGAGGGGAGGTTAGGGTTAGGCTGTGGCTGGGGATGGTTAGGGTAAGGCACTAGGGTGTAGGCTAGACTGCGGGAGGAGGAGGGTTAGGCTGCGGGAAGGAGGGTTAGGGTTAGGCTGTGGTAAGGAGGGTTAGGGTTAGGCTGAGGGAGGGGAGTTAGGGTTAGGTTGCTGGAAGGAGGGTTAGGGTTAGGCTGTGGGAGGGGGGTTAGGGAGGGGGGGTTAGGGTTAGGCTATTATAAGGAGGGTTAGGGATAGGCTGAGGGAGGGGGTTAGGGTTAGGCTGCGGGAAGGAGGGTTAAGGTTAGGCTGTGGGTGGGGATGGTTAGGGTAAGAGACTAGATTAAATTGCACACACACAGTAATAACATCCCAACAGTGCCGTAACTACATATTGTAGCGCAGTGTGCAAGAAACAGCATCGGTGCCCCCCCCATATACAAAACAGGGCCAGTGCGAGCCATAGACGCATACCAAAAATATAGGGGCATGACTTCATGGGGAATAGGCGTGGCCACAAAACAATAGCAATTCATATTACGCTGTACTGAAGTCTGCATTATTCAAATTACGCAACACAGTATTACCACTTACACATATTACACCAGGCAGAGCCCCTTTTACACATTATGCCGAGTAGAGCCCCAGTTTACACATTACTCCAGGTAGAACCCCTATCACACATTATGCCAGGTGGAGTTTTACACAGTACGGCAGGTAGAGTCCCCCAGTGCCGTAACTAGAAATTTTGGTGCCCTGTGCCAGAAAAAGAATTGCTGCCCCTTCTCCCCCATATTTAAAATAGGGATAGTGTGTGACGATACTCAAAGCAAAAATCTAGGATGGAGGCTTTATGGTTAAGGGGCGTGACCACTGAATAGTACCAGTTCACATTACACTGCACAGTAGTGTCTATTAGCCACATTAACAAAGTAGAGACACTTACTTATACATGTTACACCACAGTAGTACCCCTTATAGACGTTACACCACAGTAGTACCACTTATAGTCCAGTTCCTCTTGGGTTCCTGACCAAATAGATATAACTCTGTCTTCACTGTCATCTTTCAAATGCTGCGCCAAGAATTTTACATGTAATTAACTTTAACCAGTGAGGGTAAACCATTTTGTTTTGTCATTTCTGCAGAAACTTCTCTGTTTTTTTCTTCTTTTCTTTACTTATTTCTTTTCTACAGAGGATTTAGCGTAGATAATATCATATTCCGATTTCAGTTTCTCAACCCTAGAGATTGTCAGCTGCACTCCAACTTAATATATATACACAAAAATGCTGATTCTAAGGCAGGAACGAATGGAAAAGCTAAAAATTATTTTTGTGAGGAAGAATTACCTCAGGAAACAATTATACAAGCGGACAATGTGTGTACTCTTTTTCTCAGATATGAGAAATTACTCATATCAGAGATAAAGCAATGGTGGGACGCCACGACGTTAACAAAATATTTGGAAAACAAGTTAATTCCGAGAGGTCTCAGAATTAATAAGGAAGCTTCATTTGCTTCAACTGATGAGTCCTTTGAGATGCAATGGAATCAAATTTTGGACCACTGCTCACGCAACTTGATGGAGCTTATTGTCAAAGATAGACAAAGGAGCCTGAAGGTTATTGAGAAGGAAATTGGGGTAGTACAAGAAAAGCTCTCCCCAATTCAACATCTAGAGGAATATAAAAAACTGGAGGATATAACACAACAACACCTCAATTCCGTAGAGGATGAAGTGTTCAAAATTAAACCAAAAAAGTATAGAAGAGATCTTCAGGACTATAAGGAAGGCTATAGAAAGAAAACAATCAGGGGATCACAGGAAGTAAATCGCCCACAAATTAAACAAGGGGATATAGAAACTAGGAATCAAAGTGAGACCTGGTCAAGGGGGATGGGCAAAATGCAGTATCAACAGAGGAATTTTTGCCAAGATCAACAATATGGAAAAAGAGGGAGATTATTTTCCTTCAAAAGAACGGAACATGTAAGATATGGAAACAAACAGAATCACAACAGGGGAAACTTTGACGAAATCCGGGAAAGACAACATACCTCTAGGGGACGAACACAATACAATGAATGGAGGCAGGGTGGAGAAGAAAGAAGGGGGAATTATGTAAGAGACAGGACGACATCCAATCAAAGAACATATAAGGACAATCAGAAAAACTTATCTAGCTATGGACAAAGGTACACAAAGGCAATAGAAGGGTATCAAAAGGGAATAAATGAAGCAAAGAGGGAAAGTATCAGAACAAAAAAAGAATTGCTTATGAATTTAGAAACCTATACCAAAGGAAGGGATGCCAGAGCAGGTAATAAAAGGAGAGATCAGGAACATGATGGCAGTGCCGATGAAAATATGGATCGTTTTTTAGGATTGGCAGGGCTAAATATGCCCACAGAAAAATCAGAGCGGAGTTTAACCCAAAAAAGAAAATTAAGACCAAGCGAGGAAAGAGAGGAGGAGTACTCGAAAGGAGCAAGACCAAAAATAAGGACGTAAAAACAGATGGGATTTTTAATATCTTTAGCACCATCTTAAACAAACATCAGGAAAAGTCTTGAGCAAAGGGCTAAAGTATGCACCTCAAAAGAATTTAAATAAATTCGATACATATATAAGTTTGCATCAATTTATACGAAAATTAACACTGAAAAAATACTTTATGAAAACGCCTATAGAAAAAATGGGAGATACCACAACCTCTATGTATGAACATACCGCTCTTAAGAAACTATCAAAGTTCTTCCCAAGTCATCAAAAGGGTCCCTTTGTGGAGACATTTCAGCGTATGGTAGAGAAGGAGATAGAAGATCTCAATACCAAGAATAGGAAATATAATTTGTCAAAACAGGAGAAGGAAGCATTAAAGGAACTGGAAGCTAACACCACCATATGTATCAAACCAGCGGACAAAGGAGGCGGCTTGGTGATTATGGATAGGTCACAATACATAAAAGAAGCAAATAAAATCTTGGAAGATTTGTCCACTTATGAGAAGCTATCCAAGGACCCCACAGGGGAGTATAAAATAGAATTGGAGAATTTGCTAAGGGAAGCACTCCACCTTGGAATCCTAAACAAAAAAGAATATGAATACATCAATCAGGAACATCCGATACTGCCTGTATTCTATATCTTGCCAAAGATCCATAAAGATAAGAAGAACCCACCAGGAAGGCCAATAGTTGCCGGAATTGATTCCCTTACGAGTAATCTATCTGAATACATTGATAAATTTCTGCAGCCATTGGTTTCCAAACAAAAAAGCTATTAAAGGGATTCAATGGACATTCTGCAAAGTTTAGAGGATTTTGAATGGAAGGATGATTATATTTTAGTCACTTGCGACATTACCTCTTTATACAGTGTAATTGAACATGATGCAGGATGCAAATTTGTGGAAAAAATCTTATGCAAGGATAGCACCATTCATCATCATCAGATCAATTTTATAATTGAGTCCATCAATTTCATTTTAGGTCATAATTATTTTTGGTTTGAAAATACGTACTACAGGCAAACTCACGGAACCGCGATGGGCACGAAATTCGCGCCGGGATACGCAAATCTGTTTGTAGCAGAATGGGAAAATCAGAGTATCTGGAACAACAACGCCATGAGGAATAACATCAAGCTATGGAAAAGATTCATAGATGATGTTATATTTATTTGGTCAGGAACCCAAGAGGAACTGGACAATTTCATCAATTATATGAATCATAATGAATTGAACCTTCACTTTACCGCCAACTGTAGTAAGAAAAAAGTAATCTTTTTAGATTTGGAAATCTATGTGTAAAAAAGTTCACTGGAAACTAGAACTCATATTAAAGAAGTGGACTGCAATACCTACATTGAGAAAACTAGCGCTCACCATCCGAACTGGCTCCGCAATATCCCGAAGGGCCAGTTTAAGAGGCTCAAAAGGAATTGCTCCAAAAAAGATGAATATAAAAAACAGGCTGAAGAGATTTATGGAAAAAGGATATGATGAAGTAGAATTAAGAACTAATTATGAGGAAGTACTTAAAGTGGATAGAAATACGTTAATGGCTCCAAAAAATAAGAAAGACGTAATGGAGAATGAAGTGGCATTTATCACCCAATACAGTTCTCAATCACGTAATTTGGAAGGAATCCTGCATAAATATTGGCCAATCTTATTAAAAGATGAAAAATTGAGCAGAGTACTCCCTAAGAAACCACGGATGATATACCGCATAGCAAAGAACATTAGATCTTCGTTAGTAAAAAGCACTTTACCACCTGATGCAACAAAAGAGAAAACACAAACCTGGATGAGCGAGGGAAGGAAAAAGGGATTTCACCATTGTCTAAGATGCCAGAATTGTAAAAATTCAAAACAGACAAGTACTAAGAGCATCCAAACCTTCTGCTCAAACGCTAATAAAAGGGAATTTAAAGTAGAAGATGAAATTACGTGTGACACAAAGGGGGTTATCTACCTGCTAGAATGCCCATGTGGGCAACAATATGTAGGTAGGACCATTAAACCTTTAAAGAGCCGTATTGCAGAACATATACGCAATATAAAAAATAATGTAGAAACACACAGTGTCCCAGTACATTTTAAAACTCACCACAATAGCGACCCTGCAGGATTGAATTTTATAGGGATAAAAAGATTAGGAATAACTGGAGGGGTGGTGATAAGATAACAGAATTATCCAAGGAGGAAGCGAAGTGGATCTATCAAATTGATACAATTGCACCTAAGGGTCTTAATATAGATTTTGACTTGGCTGCTTTTTTGTAATAAATTAAAAAATACAAGAAATAGCTACCAAGTTTCATCTACATGTGTATGTATTTAGAGGTGTATATATACATATATATTTTTATATATATATATATATATATATATATATATATATGTGTATGTGTATATATATATATGCACACTTTCCCTTTTTTCTTCCTTTCTTCTTTTTCTATTTTCTCCTGTCAGACTGAAGGGTTTTTTTGTATAGGAGAAAGCTTTCTATATATGAGAGTTTTTTGATGACAATTAGGATCAATTAAGGCATCAATGTAGCCTTTAAAAGATAATTGCACTTTGGAAGCAGCTATCCCTGATGAAGCCCCTAAGGGGGGAAACGCGTTGGAAGCTTCATTACTGCACTACTGAACGGACGAGCCCAGATCTTGCACGGACCACACACGGACCACACACGCCGGCTACAAGCGTCACCGGAAGCCGGAAACCGCGAAACCGGAAGCCAAAGTGGTGCGTTCCACAGCCTGAAAGCTGTGTAGAGCGACGGATCACCGCGGCTCTGGGAGGCGGCCGACACCAGCGGAGGGGAACGAGTACAGCAGAGACGGGGATCCACCGCACTGAGAGTGAGAGGTACATTAGCGCTGCATTTAGCTAAAGCGTCACCAGGAAGTAGTGGATTCATCCCTATAAATACACCTTAAAGGATGCATGTTACGGAAAGGTTCCCAGTGTGGATCAAGTTATTTGCACAGGAAAGTGTAAAAAGATAAGAGGCTATACCGTTAAAGGATTGTTATAGACTGGTTTGATGAGATACACCACAAGCCTATCTGGCTAAGGATACCAGGTCTCAGGGCATTTTCTGCCATTTAGGCATTGACTTTTAATTAAATTTGTCTAACATAGAGTATTTTACATCGGCTATACTCATTGAATGTATTAGTCATTTTAACTATATGCTAAATAAGCAACACATTTTTTAATTTGTGATTATTAATTGTTATTTACATTAATTCAGTCTGACAATTGTCTCTGTCTTCACTGTCATCTTTCAAATGCTGCGCCAAGAATTTTACATGTAAGCTACTCTTGAAGTGCAAAGTCATCGCCGCTGTGCGATGCCTTTGCACTTCTGCGAGGGGGGGGCCGTACTGACATGCGGGCGGGCTAGCCCTGTGCTGGGAGTCCCCCCGCATTTCAGGGAAGAAGATCGTAGCTGTGCTAAATTTAGCACAGCTACGATCAACTCAGAATGATCCCCATTGTACATACTGCAGTGGTCTTTAACTCAATATTTAAGAGTACAAGTAGATTTTAAAAAGCAACCTAAAATGTATCTCCTTTTCATTAAAAAGGGGGTTAGTCAGAGAAGCAATCTTAGCAAAATCTGCGCCCACTAAAATCACATGCTGAAGGCTGCCCAGCACAGGGCAATGCCGCCAAGCATGTGTGGCGCCGCTTCGCAATGCATTCACAATTCAATTGCAATTGCATCACAAAACCCTCAAATAGAGGTTAACCCCTGCCTGTGCAACATGGCTGTGCATGCAGGTGGTCAGGTGCCACGTTTCCTATCGCAGGAAACACAAGCAACATCATTGGGCAGCCCTGAAAATGGTCATGACATGCCTGTGTTTCCTTCTCTCCTTCCCTCAATGCCGCATTGATGACCCCGGACTTCCGTTGCCTGTCGATCACTATACAATTGCATCCTTCTGGGAAGCGATCACATAGTGAAGAGTCAGCGCACACGCAGTCAGAGACTTCGAAAAGTAGCACGGACCTATTCAAAATAATTTCAGAGTACACAGTGCATAAACAAGAAGCATACATACATGAGGTAACAGCACATATTTTTTCATAATCAGAAAAAAACTAAATTGAATCAGTGTCAAAATGGAATCATAAAGCATTGCCAAAAAAAAAATACATCACAGCACTCCAATGTAAAAAAGAATTCAAACAGATATGAATGCACATATCCTTAATGGAGTAAGGATAGTCATATTTCAAATAAATGGCATGTCATCTTGTAAAAGTCACCAGGACACAATAAGCATCTCGGTACATAACATTTTGCTAGAAGTGGAGAGCGCTACAGCACAGTCTACAATATGGTTCCTCAGGGAATGATGCTTCCACTAGTACAATTACTGTGCATGCATGTCTCCATCACTGCTATTCTGCATGATGTCACCCCCTTAGCTCCTAAAACCTGTGACACTATTACCTGTATTGACAGGAGTTCCAGCACATGAAGTGTTGCTGCATGTAAAAGACAGTCACTGCCTGGTGATTTGTCTGATCCCGACTCTTGTTTTTATTCTGTGTACTGTACATTTAATTTAGTGTTTTGTGTTTGCTTTATAATTGCAATAAATATATATTTTTTAAATATACTGAAATTTGTTGAAAGAGGTTTTTTTTTTTATCTCTGCATGCCATTTGAAAGCCTACTGTATATCAGGGCTGGCCAAACCAGTCCTCGAGATCTACCAACAGTACACATTTTCCAGATCACCTAGCTGGTGCACAGGTGTAGTCATTACTAATTAAGATGTGCTGCATTCATTCCTAACTGACAATTCTACAGGTCTCCAGGAGGCCTGGAAAACATGAACTGTTGGTAGATCTCGAGGACCGGTTTGGCCAGCCCTGTTATATATGTCCATGTGAAAATGGAATCCGTATACTGTACATATACAAATCATAAAACAGATATGCCTTATAGTTTTACTACCGTATATGGTAAGCATATTTTACTGCTCACACACCACAAAGCATTTTATAATCGTGGCAATTTAGCCTCCATTTCTTAACCAATTGCTATACATTATCATTATGCATTTCAGGGCAGTATGGATGGTGTAATGGTTAGCATTATTGCCTCACAGCACTGAGGTCATGGGTTCAATTCCCACCATGGCCCTAACTGTGTGGAGTTTGTATATTCTCCATGTACATGTGTGGGTTTCCTCTGAGTACTCCGGTTTCCTCCCACAATTCAAAAATATACTGGTAGGTTAATTGGCTTCCAACAAAAATTAACCTTAGTGTGAATGTGTCTGTGTGTACATGTGATAGGGAATATAGATTGTAAGCTCCACTGGGGAAGGGACTGATGTGAATGGCCAAATATTCTCAGTAAAGCGCTGCGGAATATGTGTGCGCTATATAAATAACTGGTAATAATAATTATTGCAATATTTATTTCCTGTTTACTGCTATACTAAGGTCTTGAGAATGTATTTATATCATCTACAGATGTGTTCTCTTTTATCTTTTCAAGCAGTGTAGCAAACATCCACGGCTTTGCCACATGCGAATAGCCACACTCCCTAATGGTACAGTATGCCATGCTGCGACACCTTTCGCACAATGCGATTATATGGGATCATGGGTGTGGAAACAACACCTTCTCACTCAGTGGTATAGCAATAGCCCCTGCAAACCCTGCATTGGCTCGGAGGTGCTGGATGGCTCGTGGGTGCTGGGGATCTGTGGGGGCTGTTACTACACCACTGCCTGGGCCTTATAATGCTCATCGGCGGTCCCATCATGCCTGTCCCCATTGAGAATGTCCCTCCCAACATGGCCACCTCCACAGAGGAAACATTTATTAATGATGCCAGAGGAGGTGGCAGCCATTTTGGGAGGGACATTTTTAATTGGGGCAGGTGCAACAGGAATGCAGCAGCAGTGGCCAGAGGGCAGCAGCAGTGGCCGGAGGGGGAAGGGGGGTCCCTGACAACAAGCAGAACCCCTGACAACAAACAGGTACCATGAGGAGGGTGGCTTAAACTTTTTGGGCAGGGGAGCACTTCATTTATAGTTATGCCACTGCACCCACAAGCAGGCAATTTACATGGCATGCATGCCGAGGCATGCCAGATCAGTGGCAAAGATACAAGAGGAAACATCTGTACATGCATTTGAAAGTCACTCCAGATCAAGCACTAATGCAGCAGCTACTGAATAAATAAAAATATAAGCCTTAAATCTTGTATGCAGAATTGTCTTCTATAATGATGCCAAGCACTTTACTAATGACACATTACCCCACTATTGATATTATTACACTATTGTGAATTATTTCTTTCATATGTCTTGATAGAATTAAATTTTTGATGACATCGTTAGTTGCGGCTCCTGAGATGGGACTGCAGTGCAGCACAAAATTCAATAGAGTAGACACACCAATGACTCCCGGCCAGTGATGTTTGGCAGCATTTCGGGTGGCAGTTGGTCTGTCTCCCCTTTTTAAAATTTGAACTGTGCTGCAGCCCCACCTCTGGAGTAGCTACTGGACATCATACATGTCCAAATGAGACACCTGCCAGACCGTTCATTGGGGGTCATTCCGAGTTGTTCGCTCGCTAGCTGCTTTTAGCAGCATTGCACACGCTAGGCCGCCGCCCTCTGGGAGTGTATCTTAGCATAGCAGAATAGTGAACGAAAGATTAGCAGAATTGCTACTAAATAATTCTTTGCAGTTTCTGAGTAGCTCCAGACCTACTCCTAGATTGCGATCATCTCAGTCTGTTTAGTTCCTGGTTTGATGTCACAAACACGCCCTGCGTTCGGCCAGCCACTACCCCGTTTCTCCAGGCACTCCCGCGTTTTTCCCTGACACGCCTTTGTTTTTGTTTTTTAGCACACTCCCGGAAAATGCTCAGTTACCACCCAAAAATGCCCCTTTCCTGTCAATCACTCACCGATCAGCAGCGCGACTGAAAAGCGCCGCCGAA
The DNA here is from genome assembly GCF_028390025.1 of Pseudophryne corroboree. Taxonomy (NCBI): domain Eukaryota; kingdom Metazoa; phylum Chordata; class Amphibia; order Anura; family Myobatrachidae; genus Pseudophryne; species Pseudophryne corroboree. Next base: position 321,707,562 of record NC_086451.1, read on the forward strand.
TCCACAGCAAATCTACTAAGTTTTTAGTTAAATAACTAAGCGCATGCGCCCTGCGTGCCTTGCGCATGCGCATTTAGCAACAAATTGCAGCATAGCGAAAATCGGCAACAAGCAAACAACTCGGAATGACCCCCATTGACAAGTATTTACTGATACAGGAATTCCTGGACTGATAAGCATCACTAGTACTGTTACACTTTCATGCTCTTAAATATTTCACTATTCCATAGGCAGTGGCCGATGAGGTTGCACATATTATCTAAGTGCAAATTTTCAAAGTGTAATTAAAATTGAATCATAGCTTTAGAGTTATACTGGTGTTAAACCAGAGCAAAACAGAAGGAGAATATTCTATCAATAAACAGTTCTACAGAAGGATTACTTTAAAACAATAAATGTGAATTCACAAACACTTGCTGTCTGTATAACCTGGACACTCTACATTGAACTCCCTGCTTTAAAACTTCAAGAACTTACTGTGCAACTACTTGTACTTCTTATTTTTATCAAACATCTGAATGCACATAAATATCAATGTCATTTTGTCATTATACACTTCAAAAACTGAAGTGGATAAATCAATGGGGACAGATGCGATATATCCAAGGATACTAAAAAAACTTTAAGGTAACACCATTAAAAGAATTATTCAACCAGTTGCTAGCTACAGGAGTAATTCCAGAAGACTGTAAAAGAGCTGATGTAGTTCCACTGCACAAAAGTGGAATCAAGAAAGAGGCAAGTAACTACCAACCAGTCAGCGTTATATCAATAGTAGGAAGAATGATGAAAACACTAAAAAAAAAAAGGAGTTGTAGAATCTCAAATCTCGCAGCTTACATGATCCCAAACAGCATGGATTTACTTTTGGCAGATAATGTCGAACAAATCTTATTGACTTTTTTGACTGGATGACTAAAGTAATATTTTTTTTTGGGGTGGGGGCTGTAGTTGTAGCTTATCTAGACTTTATTAAGGCTTTTGACACTACCCAACATTGCAGACTGTTAAATATACTTGAAAGCTTTGGATTGCTTCTAAGATGGTTGAATGGGCAGTATGGATGGTGTAATGGTCATGGGTTAGATTCCCACCAAGGCCCTAACTGTGCGGAGTTTGCATATTCTCCCCGTACTTGCATGGGTTTCCTCTGGGTACTCCGGTTTCCTCCCACAATCCAAAAATATGCTGGTAAGTTAATTGGCTCCCAACAATATTAACCCTGGTGTGAATGTGTGTGCATGTACATGTGATATAGATTGTATGCTCCACTTGGGAAGGGACTGATGTGAATGGGCCAATATTCTCTGTAAAAGTGCTGCAGAATGTGTATGCGCTATATAAATAACTGTTAGTAATAATAATAATAATAATAATAATAATAATAATATCTTGAATACAGGACAGATAACATTGAGCTGTAGTAAATGGAGTGCATTCAAAGGAGGGAAAGGTAAGTAGTGTAGTGCCCCAGTGACTGATTCTTGGACCAGTGATTTTTAATATCTTTAAAGGGAAAGTATTCCTTTTTGCAGATGACACATAGGTATGCAACATGGTAGACACACCAGAGTAGTATAACAAATGAATGAATATCTAGATAGCTCACATGAATAGTCAAGAGCATGGCAACCACAGTTTAATGCCAAAAATGCAAAATCATGCACTTGGATCTCAAAAATTCAAAGGCTAAACATAGTATTTTCTGCATTATAATGGATACTACTGAGAAGGAAAGGAATCTAGGTGTCACTATTTCAGGTATCTTAAAGGTAGGTAAGCAATGTAACAAAGCCATGCATAAAGCAAGAGAAAGATGTAATAATGCCACTGTAAATATCATTGGTACAGCCTCTTCTAGATTATTGTGATCCATTCTGGAAACCATATCTCTCGAAGGACAAATACTGTACAAAGTTGGGCAACTAAAATGGCCTACATCAGAAAACTTACCAGGAAAGATTAAAAGATCTTAAGATGTACAGTTTGGAGCAGAGGAGGGTAAAGCTGGACATGATAAAAACTTTCAAATGTATCATAGATTTTAACAAAGTACAGGATAGAGACATTCTTCAAAGGAAGAGAAAGGGTAGTGGACAAGTGGAACAGCCTTCCATCAGAGGTGGCATAGGCTAATACAGTAGGGCAATTTAAACATGCTTTGGATAGACATAAGGATATACTTACTAAGAATTTAGGGCCCGATTCAGCTTGGATTGCTGAAGTTCAGAAATTGCATGTGCAATGTCTGTGATATTTCTGATTTTTCCAACTCCCCATTTCCCCTCTCTGACCACCACCTGCTCTCCTTTAACCTATCTCTCTCGACTTCCCCATCTCTACTTCCTAAGGCTACCATCACTAAGCGTAACATTGAAGCTATTGACACCACATTCCTTTCCTCCCTGTTTGATTCACTTCTCTCTCCTATTCTCTCTCTCTCATGCCCTGAACAAGCCACTTCCGCATACAATGCATCCCTTACTTCTGCTCTTGACTCTGTTGCTCCACCAATCACTATTCACCCTCGCAAATTAACACCTGAACCCTGGCACACCAAATGCACCAGATATCTGCAAAAATGCTCACGTACTGCTGAGCAACACTGGAGGAAATCACGCTCTAAGGCAGACATCCTCCATTTCAAACTTATGCTCTCATCCTTCAGTGCTGCCCTTTCTCTTGCTAAACAGTCATACTTCAAGAACCTCATCTCCTCCCAGTCTTCCAACCCCCGGCTCCTCTTTGCCACTCTCAACTCACTCCTCTGTCCACCTCCACCTCGTCTCCCTTCCTCACTCTCTGCTCTTGACTTTGACACTTACTTCACATCCAAAATTGACTCCATACGTCAGGACATCACATCACACCAGACCATCAGTAACCAGCTTTCTCCCATCCCTTACCAACCCTCCCCATCCCTCGCACCTGCTCTGACATCTTTCTCCCATGCATATGGAGAGGAAGTCATGGCCCTCATTCATTCCTGTCCCCTTACCACCTGCCCACTTGACCCTATCCCCTCCCGCCTCCTCCGCTACCTCTCTCCTTCTGCTTGTTACCATCTTTCCCACCTTCTCAATCTATCCCTCTCATCAGGCACTGTCCCCTCTGCCTTCAAGCATGCACTCATATCTCCTATTCTTAAAAAACCTACCCTTGATCCAAACACTCTCTCCAACTACCGACCCATCTCTCTCCTCCCTTTTGCCTCCAAACTCCTTGAGCGTATTGTCTACAACCGCCTTACTTCCTTTCTTTCCTCACACTCACTGCTTGACCCATTCCAGTCTGGCTTCCGTCCTCTCCACTCCACTGAAACTGCCCTTACAAAAGTATGCAATGACCTCCATGCTGCTAAATCTAAGGGACACTACTCTATACTTAGTCTACTTGATCTCTCTGCTGCTTTTGACACTGTGGACCATCCTCTCCTACTGCAAATTATTCACTCCATTGGTCTGCGTGACACTGCCCTCTCTTGGCTGTCCTCCTACCTTTCTGACCGTTCTTTCTCTGTTTCCTCTCATGACTCCACCTCCCCCTCAATTCCACTAACTGTAGGGTTACCCCAAGGTTCTGTCCTTGGTCCTCTTCTCTTCTTTCTCTATACGTCCTCACTAGGAAAGCTCATTAGTTCTTTTGGTTTCCAATATCATCTCTATGCTGATGACACCCATATCTTTCTTTCCTCTCCAGACCTCTCCCCTGCTCTCCTCACTCGTATCTCCAACTATCTCTCTGCTACCTCTTCCTGGATGTCCCAGCACTTTCTTAAACTTAACATGTCTAAGACTGAGCTGATCATCTTCCCTTCCTCCCGCATAACCTCACCTCCTATAATCTCATTATCTATTGTTGGCACTACTATCTCCTCTAGCCCCCAAGTGCGCTGTCTTGGAGTAATCCTTGACTCCTCCCTCTCCTTCAAACCACACATTCAGAACCTCTCACAAACCTGCCATTTTCATCTAAAAAATATTTCCAGGATCAGACCCTTTCTGACCCAGGATGCTACTAAGACTCTTATCCACTCACTGGTCATCTCCAGACTGGACTACTGTAATCTGCTCCTGACTGGCATTCCTGACAAATACCTCTCTCCACTCCAATCTATCCTCAATGCTGCTGTCCGACTCATCTTCCTCACCAAACACACCATGTCCACCTTTCCTCTCTTACTAGACCTTCACTGGCTCCCCTTCCCTTTCAGAATCCATTTCAAGCTTCTCAGACTCGCTTACAAAGCCCTCACCCACTCCTCTCCCATCTACATCTCTGACCTTATCTCCTTTACACTCCCACCCGTCCTCTTCGCTCTGCTAATGCACGCCGACTCTCCTGCCTACGGATTACTTCCTCCCACTCCTACCTCCAAGATTTTTCACGTGCTGCACCACTTCTCGGAAATTCCCTACCTCTCCCCCTCAGACTCTCCACCTCTCTACAATACTTCAAACGGGATCTCAAGACCCACTTCTTCACCAAACCCAACCAAATCTCATCCTAACCCTCTGTTGTACGCTCTCTATGTACCCCATCTGTGTCACCCCTGTCTGTCTACCCCTCCCCTTTAGAATGTAAGCTCTCACGAGCAGGGCCCGCTTCCCTCATGTGCTTATCCTTTCTTACTTTAATAATTTTCAACTGCACCAAATCCATCAGTCTTCTGCCACCTGATACTTATTCGAGTGTCATCTGCTGATGTAACTAAGTTTATTTACCCTGTACTTGTCCCATACTGTCAACTGTAAGTTGCTGTTTTCCTGTTTGATTATTTGTTTATGTTCTCTGTAATTTGGGCGCTGCGGAACCCTTGTGGCGCCATATAAATAAAGTATAATAATAATAATAATAATATGTTGCGATTTCAGGTGATCACAGTGCCGCGGGGGGGGGGGGGAGAGGGTGTCACGGGGCAGCTTTTTGGGTGTCAGCATGGCATTGAGGTGGTGTGTCCAGACCATTTGAAGGGCAGACATGGTGGCTGCTTGATTTCACACCGCTGCAACCCAAAACATGGCGGCCCGGCGACTGCCTTTGCAGCTAGGCTGAGAAGGCAGGGGGCTACCCTAAAGATGCGAGTACATCGCTGTTTAGTGGGGGGAAGGACCCGAAATCTCTTCCACAAACTTTCTCCTCTCTACTGTGCCCTCTGAAATTCCAGATGTCTATAATATACTGATCCCTGCCCATCAGCTTTTCATCTCCAACTCCCTGAATTACTGAAACCTGGAATTCCCCCTCTGACACCACTTTTTCATCAGCTCTCTCCTCTGAGAACCTCACATTCTCACACACCCCTTGGTCTGGGGTTCACCAAGGTGGTGTTGTTGGGATTCTTCTTTCTTCTGATTACTTCTACCAGCTCATAACCTCAGAACTGTCCCTTACATTCTCTACATTTGAGGTTTATGCTATGTGTTTCTTTCAAGCTGTTCATCTTTGAGTATCTGTCATCTACTGTCCATCTGGCTCTCATTACAAATTGCTCAACAATTTTGCTTTCTGGATCCCTCACTTCCTCTCAGATATTTACTCCCTTTTCTGACTGTAGGTGACATCAACATCCCAATTGATATAATTTTTGTGTTATATACTATTGCTTAATTATATCTAAAGATGTAGCTACAATAATTTGTCTTTGTTATTTTATTTTTATTGTTGCACTCAATTTGTGGTATTCCTATTTGCATATTGAAAGCACTGTGTTCTGATGTGGTCCATGCTATGAATTGTCAGTGGTCCTCCTTACTGTCGAAACTGCACCTGCCTTGTTGACTGCTTGTTAAACTTGTAACATTGAGCCTGATTCAGAGGTTGATGGCATTAAAACATTAGGTGCTTAAGGAAAAAGCTGAACCTCTGAGACAGTGAACTACAAGGCATTTTGCTGAGTAGTACATATTCCTGTTTGCAAAACATATCTTGCATGTTTTTTCACACTGAAGAAAGGATTGGAGTCACCAAACATGTGTAAAATCCAAAATCTAGACAGGGGCAGATTTAGATATGAGGAATGTGTGTTCACCCCCACCCCGGCATTTTATTGTTTTGACTGGTTATAAGTAGAGATGTGTGGCGAACACTTTTCGTGTTTTGTGTTTTGGTTTTGGATCTGGATCCCCGCTTGTGTTTTGGATCTGGATTAGTTTTGCCAAAAACAACCTTTAGGGTTTTGGATCTGGATGATTTTTTGAAAAAAAAAAACAAAAACTGCTAAAATCACAGAATTTTGTGTTAATTTTTATCCTACGGTATTAGTAACCTCAATAACATTAATTTCCACTAATTTCCAGTGTATTCTGAACACCTCACACCTTACAATATTGTTTATAGGCTAAAAGGTTGCACCAAGGTCACTGTATGACTAAGCTAAGCAACACAAGTGGGCAGCACAAACACCTGGCCCATCTAGGAGTGGCACTGCAGTGGCAGACAGGATGACAGTTTTTAAAACTAGGCCCCAAAGAGCGCATGATGCAAAGAAAAAAAGAGGTGCACCAAGGTTGCTGGATGACAAAACTAAGCAACACAAGTGGGCGGCATAAACACCTGGCCTATGTAAGAGTGGCACTGCAGTGGCAGACAGAATGGCAGTAATGTAAAATAGGCCCCAAACAGCACATAATGCAAAGAAAAAGAGGTGCAAGATGGAATTGTCCTTGGGCCTTGCCACCCAACCTTATATTGTATAAACCGTACATGCACACTTTAACAAACCAATCAATTCAGCAACAGGTTCTGCCACATGACTGTGGCTGAAATTATTGGTTTGTTTTGGCCCCCACCAAAAAAGAAGCAATTAATCCCACCACCAAAAAAGAAGCAATTAATCTCTCCTTGCTCAAACTGGCTCTACAGAGGCAAAATGTCGTCTTCATCCTCAGATTTCTCACCCCTTTCAGTGTGTACATCCTCATCCTAACAGTGTATTAATTTGTTCCCTTTGAATCCACCATCACATGTCCCTGTGTACTTTCTGGAGGCAATTGCTAAAAAAAGGTATTCCTGGAGGAATTTATAATTAATTTTGATGAACATCATCTTCTCCACATTTTGTAGAAGTAACCTCCTATGACAATCGCTGACAAGGTTACCGGCTGCAATAAACACGCTTTTGGAGTACACACTGTAGGGGGGGCAACTGAGGTAAAATAAAGCCAGTTTGTGCAAGGGCCTCCAAATTGCCACTTTTTCCTGCCAGTATACACATGGATTGTCTGACATGCCTACTTGGATGCTGTCATCCATAAAATCCTCCACCATTTTTTCAATGGTGACAGCATCATATGTAGCGACAGTAGACATGTCAGTAATTGTTGGCAGCTCCTTCAGTCCGGACCAGAAGTCAACACTTGCTCCTGACTGAAGTGCATTACCGCCAGCGGGTGGGCTAGGAAATTTTATACTTTTCCTTGAAGTCCCAGTTGTGGAAGAAAATGAAGGAGGAGCTGTTGACAGGTCATGTTCCACTTGAGTTGACAATTTTCTCACCAGCAGATCTTTGAACCTCTGCAGACTTGTATCTGCAGGAAAGAGATACAACGTAGGCTATAAACCTAGGATCGAGCACGGTGGGCAAAATGTAGTGCTCTGATTTCAACAGATTGATCACCTTTGAATCCTGGCAAAGCGAATGAAGGGCTCCATCCACAAGTCCCACATACTTAACTGAATTGCTCCATATTAGCTCCTCCTTCAATTTATCCAGCTGCTTCTGCAAAAGCCTGATGAGGGGAATGACCTGACTCAAGCTGGCAGTGTCTGAACTGAGTTCACATGTTGCAAGTTTGAAGGGTTGGAGAACCTTGCACAACACAAAAATCATTCTCCACTGTGCTTAAGTTAGGTGCATTCCCCTTCCTTTGCCTGTATCATATTGAGGTGGATGTATAGGCTTGAATGGCCTTTTGCTGCTCCTCCATCCTCTGAAGCATATAGAGTGTTGAATTCCACCTCATTACCACCTCTTGCTTCAGGTGATGGCAGGGCAGGTTCAGGAGTGCTTGCTGGTGCTCCTGTCTTCAACATGCAGTTGCTGAATGTTGAAAGTGGGACACAATTTTTTGGGCCACCGACAGCATCTCCTGCACGCCAATGTCATATAAAAAAGAAATATGCCCCACCAAATTAATTGTATGTGCAAAACATGGGACATGTTGGAATGTGCCCAGATGTAATACGAGCATAATATTGGTGGCATTGTCCGATATCAAAATTCCCTAGGAGAGTCTAAGTGGGGTAAGCCATTGTGCAATTATGTCCCTCAGTTTTGACAAAGGAAACACACGGCTTGAAACCTGTTGTCCGGATTTGTGGAGAAATAATTCCACACCAAAAAGGTGTTTTTTTTATTTTTTTGCCCAGGCATGACTATTTGATTTCTCATGCCATGGACAACAGATGTCTCCAATGGTGCCTTATTCAAATAAACCACATCACCATCAGAATCCTCATCATCAGCTTCCTCCTCAGTGCCAGCTACACCTATATCCTCTTCATCCTGGTGTACGTCTACAGTGACACCCACAATCTCAATATCAGCAACTGGACTGGCAGTGTTCCTCACAGCACTTGCATGGGGTGTGCAAATAGTGGTAGGAGCCTCCTCTTTCCATAAAGGCTTGGGAAGGTCAGGTCTAGACATCGCAACCGTGGATACACTTGGACTCTACTTGGGGTTTTGTGATATCTTTGAATGCACACTTGTTTTTTCCTGTGCTTAAACAAGCTTATTTTTTTTATTTTTCGAGAGGAAAGAGGGCTTCCATCCTCATGAGAAGCTGAGCCACCAGTCTTGAACATAGGCCAAGGCCTTAGACTTTCCTTGCCACTCAGTGTTAATAATTTTTTTTCTGATTATTTATTTTTGCTTCTTGGACTTTACATGCTTCTATGACATTGGGCATTGGCCTTAGCAGACGAGGTTGATGGAATTGCATCATCAATGTCATGACTGGTGGCAGCAGCAGCTTTATCACTAGTACTAGGAACTGGAAGTGGTTAATGATCTTCTACTATTTTTCCCTCCACATTGTTGTTCTCAATTTCACAGGACAGAACCACTTTATTATTACAGCACACAGAACAGTGCCCCTTTATTTTAACAGCACCCCTGAATTCTTACAGCACACAGGACCAATGTGCTTTTATTTTACAACTGTACCCCTGAATTTTTACAGCATACTGAGCCAGTGTAATCTTTTAAAAGCAGCACCCCTGCATTTTTACAGCAAACAGGACCAGTGTTCTTTAATTTTAACAACAGCCGCACCCCTGAAGTTTTACAGCATACAAGACTGGGCCAGCAGCCCTGTATTTTTACAGCATACAGCACCAGTGTGCTTTAATTTTAACAACAGCAGCACACCTGCATTTTTACAGCATGAAAGACTGGGCCACCACCCGTATATTTCCACAGCATACAGTGCCAGTGTGCTTTTATTTTAACAACTGCACCCCTGAATCTTTACAGCATACCGAGCCAGTGTAATATTTTAACAGCGGCACCTCCGAATTTTTACAGCATACAGGACCAGTGTCCTTTAATTTTAACAACAGCAGCACACCTGAATTTTTTCACATAAAAGACTGGGCCAGCACCCATTTATTTTTACAGCATACAGGACCAGTGTGCTTTTATTTTAACAGCAGCACCCCTGAAATTTTACAGCATACAGAATCAGTGTGCATTACTTTTAACAACAGCAGCACCCCTGAATTATTACAGAACACAAGACTGAGCCAACATCCCTGTATTTTACAGCATACAGGACCATTGTTCTTTTATTTTAACAACTCCACTCATGAATTTTTCAGCATACAGGATCAGTGTAATATTATAACAGCAGCACTCCTGAATTTTTACAGTATACAAGACTGGGCCACCACCCTTAAATTTTTACAGCATACAGGACCAGTGTGCTTTTATTTTAACAACTGCACCGCTGAATTTTAACAGCGTACAGGGCCAGAGTAATATTTTATGAGCAGCACCCCTGAACTTTTACAGCATACAGGATAAGTGCACTTTTATTTTATTAAAATCAGCACCCCTAATTTTTTACAGCATACAAGACTTGCCCAGCAACCCTGTTTTTTCACAGCATACAGGACCAGTGTGATTTTATTTTAACATTTGCACCCCTAATTTTTTACAGCATACAGGGCTAGTGTAATATTTTAACAGCAGCACCTCTGAATTTTTACAGCAAAAAGGAACAGTGTGCTTTAATTTTAAAAACAGCAGCACCCCTGAATTTTTACAGCATACAAGACTGGGCCAGCACCCCTGTATTTTCAAAGCATACAGGACCAGTGTGCTTTAATTTTAACAACAGCAGCACCCCTAAATGTTTACAGCATTCTAGACTGGGCCAGCACCCCTGTATCTCCACAGCATACAGGGCCATTTTGCTCTTATTTTAACAACTGCACTCCTGAATTTTTACAGCATACAGGGCTAGTGTAATATTTAAACAGCAGCACCCCTGAATTTTTACAGCATACAGGACCAGTGTGTTTTTATTTGAACATCTGCACCCCTGAATTATTACAGCATACAGTGCCAGTGTAATATTTTAACAGCAGAACCCCTGAATTTTTAAGAGCATACAGGACTAGAGTGCAATAATTTTAACAACAACAGCACCCCTGAATTTTTACAGAATACAAGACTGGACCAGCACCCCTGTATTTTCACAGCATCCAGTACCAGTGTGCTTTCATTTTAACAAAAGAAGCACACCTGAATTTTATCAGCATACAAGACTGGCCCAGCACCCCTGTATTTTCACAGCATACAGAACTAGTGTGCTTTTATTTTAACAACTGCACCCCTGAATTTTTACAGCATTCAGGGCCAGTGTAATATTTAAACAGCAGCACCCCTGAATTTTTACAGCATACAGGACCAGTGTTTTTAATTTTAGCAATAGCAGCACCCCTGAATTTTTACAGCATACAAGACTGGGTCAGCACCCCTTTTTTTTAACAGCATAGAGGACCAGTGTGCTTTCATTTTAACAACTGCACACCTGAATTTTTACAGCAAACAGGGTAAGTGTAATATTTTAACTGCAGCACCCCTTCATTTTAACAGCATACAGGACCAATTTGCTTTAATTTTAACATCAGCAGCACCCCTGAATTTTTACATAATAAAAGACTGGGCCAGCACCCATATATTTTCACAGCATACAAGACCAGTATGCTTTAACTTTAACAACAGAAGCACACCTGGACTTTAACAGCATACAAGACTGGGCCAGCACCTCTTTTTTTTAATAGCATACAGGACAGGTGTGCTTTTATTTTAACAACTCCATTCCTGAATTTTTACTGCATACAGGGCCAGGGTAATATTTTAAAAGCAGCACCCCTGAATTTTTACAGCATACAAGACTAGGCCACCACCCTTGTATTTTTATGGCATACAGAACCAGTGTGCTTTAATTTTAACAACAGCAGCACCCCTGAATTTTTACAGCATTCAGGTCCAGTGTAATATTGTAACAGCAGCAACCCTGAATTTTTACAGCATACAGGACCAGTGTTATTTAATTTTAGCAACAGCAGCACCCCTGAATTTTTACAGCATACAAGACTGGGTTGCGCCCCTGTATTTTCAGAGCATACAGAACCAGTGTGCTTTTATTTAAACAACTGAACCTCTGAATTTTTACAGCATACAGGGTAAGTGTAATATTTTAACTGCAGCACTCCTCAATTATATCAGCATACAGGACCATTGTGCTTCAATTATAACATCAACACCTCTGAATTTTTACAACATACAAGACTGGGCCAGGACCCCTAGATTTTCAAAGCATATAGGACCAGTGTGCTTTGATTTTAACAACAGCAGCACATCTGAATTTTAAAAGCATACAAAACTGGGCCAGCACCCCTGTATTGTTACAGCATACAGAACCAGTGTGCTTTTATTTTAACAACTGCACCCCCGAATTTTCACAGCATACAGGAACGGTGTGCATTATTTTAACAAAAGCAGCACCCCTGAATTTTAACAGCATACAAGACTGGGCCATCACCCCTGTAATTCACAGCATACAGGACCAGTGTGCTTTTATTTTAACAACTCAACTGTAGAATTTTTTCAGCATACAGGACCCATGTAATATTTTAACAACAGAACTCTGGAATTTTGACAGTATACAAGACTGGGCCACCACCCTTGAATTTTTACAGCATACAGGACCAGTGTAATATTTTAACAACATCACCCCTGATTTTTTACAGCATACAAGGCCAGAGTAATATTTTAAGAGCAGCACCCCTGAATTTTTGCAGTTTACAGGATATGTGCACTTTTATTTTAACAACAGCAGCACCCCTATATTTTTACAGCATACAAGACTTGGCCAGTACCACTGTTTTTTCACAGCATACAGGTCCAGTGTGATTTTATTTAAATATCTGCACCCCTGAATTTATACAGCATACAGGGCCAATGTAACATTTTAACAGCAGCACACCTGAATTTTTACAGCATAGAGGGTAAGTGCACTTTAATTTTAACAATAGCAACACCCCTGAATTTTTACAGCATACTAGACTGGGCAAGCACCCCTGTATTTTTAAAGCATGTAGGACTAGTGTGCTTTAATTTTAACAACAGCAGCATCCCTGAATTTTTACACCAGTCTAGACTGGGCCACCACCCCTGTATTTCCAAAGCATACAGGACAAGTGTGCTTTTATTTTAACAACTGCACTCCTCAATTTTTACAGCATACAGGACCAGTGTGCAATTATTTTAACAACAGCAGCACCCCTGAGTTTTTACAGAATACAAAACTGGGCCAGCACCCCTTTATGTTCACAGCACTCAGGACCAATGTGCTTTAATTTTAACGACATCAGCACACCTGATTTTTATCAGCATACAAGACTGTGCCAGCACCCCTGTATTTTCACAGCATACAGGACCAGTGTGCTGTTGAAAACTCCACTCCTAAATTTTTACAGCATAGGGGGCCAGTGTAATATTTTAATACCAGCACCACTAAAATTTTACAGCATACAAGACTAGGCCACCACCCTTGTATTTTTACAGCATACAGGACCAGTGTGCTTTTATTTTAACAACTGCACCCCTGAATTTTACAGCATTCAGGGCCAGTGTAATATTTTAACAGCAGCACCCCTGAATTTTTACAGTATACAGGACCAGTGTTCTTTGAATTTTAGCAACAGCAGCACCCCTGAATTTTTACAGCATGCAAGACTGGGTCGGCACCCCTGTTTTTTAACAGCATAGCGGACCAGTGTGCTTTTATTTTAACAACTGTACTCCTGAAATTGTACAGCATACAGGGTAAGTGTAATATTTTAACTGCAGCACCCCTTTATTTTAACCACATACAGGACCAATGTGCTTCAATTTTAACATCAGCAGCACCCCTGAATTTTTACAGATTGCAAGACTGGGCCAGCACCCATGTATTTTCACAGCATACAGGACCAGTATGCTTTAATTTTAACAACAGAAGCACACCTGAATTTTAACAGAATACAAGACTTGGCCAGCACCCTTTATTGTAATAGCATACAGGACCAGTGTGCTTTTTTTCACAACTCCACTCCTGAATTTTTACTGCATACAGGGCGAGGGTAATAATTTAACAACAGCAACCCTGAATTTTTACAGCAAACAAGACTAAGCCACCACCCTTGTATTTTTACGGCATACAGGACCAGTGTGCTTTTATTTTAACAACAGCAGCACACCATCATTTTTACAGCATACAAGACTGGGTTGCACCCCTGCAATTTCACAGCATACAGGACTAGTGTGCTTTTATTTTAACAACTGCACCCCTGAATTTTTACAGCATACAGGGTAAGTGTAATATTTTAACTGCAGCACCCCTTAATTTTAACAGCATACAGGACCATTGTGCTTCAATTTTAACATCAGCAACACCTCTGAATTTTTACAGCATACAAGACTGGGCCAGGACCCCTAGATTTTCAAAGCATATAGGACCAGTGTGCTTTAATTTTAACAATAGCAGCACACCTGAATTTTAAAAGCATACAAAACTGGGCAAGCAGCCCTGTATTGTTACAGCATACAGAACCAGTGTGCTTTTATTTTAACAACTGCACCCCTGAATTTTCACAGCATACAGGACCAGTGTGCGTTAATTTTAACTACGGCAGCATCCCTGAATTTTTACAGCATACAAGACTGGGCCAGAACCCTGTATTTCACAGCATACAGGACCACCATATTTTTTTTCAGCATACAGGACCAGTGTAATCATTTAACACAGAACTCTGGAATTTTTACAGTATACAAGACTGGGCCAATACCCTTGAATTTTTACAGGATACAGGACAAGTGTGCTTTTATTTTAACATCTGATCCCCAGAATTTTTACAGTATACAGGGCTAGTGTAATATTTTAACATCACCCCTGTATTTTTATAGTATGGCAGGACCAGTGTGCTTTTATTTTAACAACTGCACCCATGAATTTTTACAGCATAGAGGGTAAGTGTAATATTTTAACTGCAGCACCCCTTTATTTTAACAGCATACAGGACCATTGTGCTTCAATTTTAACATCAGCAACACCTCTGAATTTTTAAAGCATACAAGACTGGGCCAGCACCCCTAGATTTTCACAGCATACAGGACCAGTGTGCTTTCATTTTAACAACAGCAGCACACCTGAATTTTAAAAGCATACAAAACTGGGCCAGAACCCCTGTATTTTTACAGCATACAGGACCAGTGTGCTTTTATTTTAACAACTGCATCCATGATTTTTTACAGCATACAGGGTAAGTTTAATATTTTAACTGCAGCACCCCTGAATTTTAACAGCATAAATGACCATTGTGCTTCAAGTTTAATATCAGCAACAAGTCTGAATTTTTACAGCATACAAGACTTGGCCAGTACCCCTGTATTTTCATAGCATACAGGACCAGTGTGATTTTATTTTAACTGCACCACTGAATTTTTACAGTATACAGGGCCATTATAATATTTTAACAGCAGCACCACTGAATTTTTACAGCATACAAGACTGGGCCAGCACCCCTTGTATTTTCACAGCATACAGGGCCAGTGTCCTTTTATTTTAACTACTGCATGCATTTTTACAGCATACAGGGCAAGTGTAATATTTTAACAGCAGCACCCCTGAATATTTACAGCATACAGGACCAGTGTGCTTTAATTTTAACAACAGCAGCACCCTTGATATTTTACAGCATACATGACTGGGCCAGCACCCCTGCATTTTTGCAGCATACAGGGCCAGTGTAATATTTTAACTGCATCACCCCTGAATTTTTACAGCATACAAGACTGGGCCAGCACCCCATTTATTTTCAGAGCATGAAAGACCAGTGTGCTTTTATTTTAACAACAGCACCCCTGAATTTTAACAGCATACCGGAGTACAGTGCTCCTGCCCCCTGTACAACACAGCGACAGCTAGGACAGCAACAACACCCATGTACAGCTGCAGCACCCCAAAAGCACATGAAACACCAATGAAAGCAGGACAACAAACCTAACAGCACAGGTACACCACAGTTACAGGAGCAGCACCCCTACAGAGTACACACTGACTCCACCTGATGCCACCACCCACAGAGAGACAGAGGTCTTTATCCCTCTTTCTCCAAGTCTGGAGTGAAAATGGCGGCGACGCATGGCTCCTTATATGGAATCCAAAACCCGCGAGAATCCAACAGTGGGATGATGATGTTTTACCTTGTCCTGGTTTCCGAGTCTGGTGGGAAGTCCCGAGCCGGACTAGGATCCGGGCTCAGAGCGTGATGTTTGGGGGGGTTTGGTTCTCTTGAACTTATTCAGCTTTAGTTGCAGTTTTGCTATTTTAGCAAAACTGCAACTGGCTGCGATCACATGCTGGGAGCCGTCCACCATGCAAATGGCTGTCAGCGATGCAATCACAATGTAATTGCAATCGCATTGCTGATTTGTGGAAGCCCCCTGCCTCCGCAGCCAGGCTGCAAATGCAGGCCATTTTTCAGGTCACTGCCACTGTGTTTGACATCACACAGCCACACAAAACCTGCCCCATTTTCTGCTGTCAAGCCCACCCAGCATCATGTTGACACCTCCACAACACCGTGTTGTTGCACCATTCTGCCCCTCAAATGCATTATCTTAAGTGTGATGCAATCGTATCTCACTGTGTGTGCACACATAGTTCGGGTCCTGCGCGTGCGCACTGCACACAGTCAGTATGCGATCACATCACTGATGCAATGCATACTGAATAGGGTCCCATTATAAGGTGCGCTTGACGTAATGATGTAAAACAGCGCCACTGAAGGAGAAAGGAGCAGTATGGAGAGAAAAAGACAGAAGAAGAAGAAGAAGAAGAAGAAAGAAGGAGACAGAAGAAGATGACAGTTGAAGAAAGAAGAAGAGTAATTTTTATTGCTGGCTGTCTGAGGCAAAAAGGGGCCAGGGCTGTGTGTGTGCATGGCTCGGGCTGCAGTCTACAGATATTGAGTTGTGCCTAGGAAACTCCAACAGGGCACTTCTTAATTGCTGCAGCTGCTTCTCACACAAAACAGTTTAACTCACTTTTCCAGAAAATGAAGGTAGGGCCCTAACTACGAATTTTGTCAGTCCTGTATCTACTACATGGTATCATACCAGTCTTAACCTATAATTTTCCATCCTAATTTTTTCAGTGTCCAATGAGGGTTATTAACTTCATTCAGCCTTCTAGATTCATTTGCTAGTGCAAGTTGCTCCCGCCCAATTGTCATACACCAGCTCTGAGTACCGAATAAACTCGAAACTTGACACAGTGGTTGTCAGACAAGCTAATACACAAGTGTGTTTAATGTGTTATTGTTACTTTCATATTGGAAATAAAACCTAAAAAATAATATTATGCTATGCATTCTGTTTTAAAGCCTAATGATTTATACCCACTGTAGGTTTGCCAAAATATCCTTTTAATCCAGAACCTATGATGTACACAGATTATATGGCTGGATATAGTGCTTAAAGTGGTCCTAGAGAGGTGGTGGAACTCACCCCCCCTCCCCTCAGTGCCCATGCACTAAAAGTATTGCGTGCACCATAGGCGCGTGCCCCAAAAAGGGCACGGTCTCAAAATGAAAAGGTTGCAGTCACACAATAGTAATAATGCCCACGGTAGTAGCACCCCTAATACACATAATGCCCACAGTAGTAGCACCCCATAATACACAATGCCCACAGCAGTAGCGCCCCTTTTACAATGACTACAGTAGTAGTGCTCCTTATGCAATGTCCACTGTACTGGTAGTGCCCCTTATATAGAGCCCATAGTAGTGATGCCCCTTATGCAAAGCCCCCAGTAGTAGTGCCCCTTATGTCCCCAGGAGTGATGCCCCTTATGAAGTGACCCCTTTACAATGCCCTCAGTAGTGCCCCCATTAGTAATGCCCTTAATGGTAATGCCCCTGTGTAGTATTGCCCCAGTAGTAATGTTGCCTGTAGTAATGCCCATAGTCATTTAGCCCAATTTAGTTTAGCACCAGTAGTTATGCCTCCAGTAGTTTAGCTCCCAGTAGTAATGCCCCTGCAGTTATGACCCCAGTAGTTTACCACCACTTTAGTTTAGCCTTCCAGTGGTTATGCCCCCAGTAGTTTAGCCCCCCCAGTAGTAATGCCCCCAGTAATTTAGCCCCATGTAGTTTGCCCCAAGTAGAAATGCCTCCAGTAGTTTAGCCCCTGTAGTTATGCCCCCCTGTAGTTTGCCCCCTTGTAGTTTAGCCCCCCTGTAGTTATGCCCCAAGTAGTAATGCCCCCAGTAGTTTAGCCCACAGTAGTAAAGTAGTAATGCCCCCAGTAGTTTAGCCCCCAGTAGTAATGCCCCTGTAGTTATGCCCCCAGTAGTAATGTGCCCCTGCAGTTTGCCCCCCTGTAACTTGGCCCCAGTAGTTAGCCCCATGTAGCTTGCCCCAGTAGTTAGCCCCATGTAGCTTGCCCCAGTAGTTAGCCCCATGTAGCTTGCCCCAAGTAGTAATGCCCCCAGTAGTAATGCCCTCTGTAGTTTTCCCCCTTGTAGTTTAGCCCCCTGTAGTAATGCCCCTTGTAGTTTAGCCCCCCTGTAGTTTAGCCCCCAAGTAGTAATGCCCCAGTAGCTTAGCCCCTGTAGTTATGCCCCCAGTAGTGTGCCCCGAGTAGTAATGCCCCCTGTAGTTATGCACCCCTGTAGTTTGCCCCCAGTAGTTTACCCCTTTATCTTGCCCCCAGTAGACGTGCCTTAAAAAAATCCACCATACTCACCAAGCCCTACTCCCGCCTCCGACCACTATGATCCTCCTGGCGTCCGGCTCCCTGCACTATGAGAGAGACGTCATGACATCTCTCTCATAGCACACACTAGAGCTGGGAGCCGGAAGCAGGAGCTCAGTAGTGAACTCCTGCCACTGGGCTTCCCTATGTGGGGAGAGCTGGGCACCACTGGTAACAGTGGGCGCCTGGCACCTTCCTGCGGCGCCGGCACACATTGGGTGAGGTGAGCCGGAGGAGGCGGGACTGCGTTCTTTCTCGAAGTGGAACTGATGGAACGCAGTTTCGCCCCGTTCCGGCTCACTTTAAACCCTGGCTAGATTTCACTTGACTTTAACCTGGAGTGGTCACATAACAATCCACCGCATCTGGCTGGGCTTTCCCTGACATGGCATCATCTGATACGACCAGTCATAAATGCCCACTGGGGCAGCTTTTGGAAGATAATCAATCATAAAGTAGCGGGAGTTTCCAGCTTGTCTGCAGTTTTTAATCCTCCCCTAGTCCCTGCCTTGCAGCCAAAAACTGCTGAATTGGAGGTTGGCAGCACTCCCCCCCCCCCCCCCCCCCATCTTGCTGTCTGCAGAGAGGAGCAGCTGCCAGTTAAATGCAAAACCACAATGTTTCCATCATCATTAGATATTGGTTACTTATGTTTGGAAAATAATAAATAATTTAAAAGTGTACAAGTTATTATTTTAATATGAAAAAGTGTGAAATAAGTTTAAAATAGATGTTATTAACTTAATTCAATAATTAAAAAACAAATGTCAGAGCAGTTTTTGGAAAAAATAGTAGCCAGTTAAGTGGTTAATCAGCCAAGTCTACATTTCATCTGGCTTTAATCAGTCCCAGAACCTGTGTAGATTATAGTTGTCAATAATTTAAGGGACATTATGGTATGCCTATTTATACCATGTGTTCGGACACACCCACACACACACATTCACACCCACGATGGGGCAGATGTATTAAGCCTGGTGAAGTGATAAAGCACTGATAAGTGTAAGGTGATAACGCACCTGTCAATCAGCTCCTGTCATTTTTCAAATATGTAATGATTGGCTGGTGCATTATCACTTTACACTTATCAATTCTTTATCACTTCTCCAAGCTTAACACAACTGTCCAATATGTTTTATGTGTCTTTTTTATTTTAGCTTTACATGAATTTAATTCTAGCATATACAGTAGATAAGACAAATGTATATGAATACATTCTAATATTAACTAGAGATGTGCATCGGACACTTTTCGGGTTTGTGTTTTGGTTTCGGATCTAGATCTCCATTCATGTTTATGATCTGGATTGGTTTTGCCACCCTTTCTGGTTATGGTTTTGATTTTGGTTTTGGATTAAAAAAAACAAACATCTAAAATCACAGAATTTTTTTTTTGTTCCTACAGTGTTATTAACCTCAAAAGCATTTATTTACACTCATTTCCAGTCTACTCTGAACACCTCACACCTCACAGTATTGTTTTCAGGCCAAAAGGTTGCACTGAGGTAGCTGGATGACTAATCTAAGCGACACAAGTGGGCGGCACAAACACATGGCCCATCAAAGAGTGACACTGCAGTGGCAGACAGGATGGCATTTTTAAAAACTAGGCCTAAAAGAGCACATAATGCAAAGAAAAAAAAAGGTGCAAGATGGAATTGTCCTTGTGCCCTCCCACCCACCATTATGTTGTATAAACAGGACATACACACTTTAACAAACCAGTCATTTCAGCGACAGGGTCTGCCACACGACTGTGGCTGAAATGATTGGTTTGTTTGGGCCCCTACCAAGAAAGAAGCAATTAATCTCTCCTTGCACAAACTGGCTCTACAGAGGCACAATATAGTCCTCATTGTCATCCTCCGATTCCTCACCCCTTTCAGTGTTTACATCCTCATCTTCACAGAGTATTAATTCGTCCCCACTAGATTCAACCATCACAGGTCCCTGTGTACATTCTGGAGGCAATTGCTGGTAAAGGTCTTCCTGGAGGAATTTATAATTCATTTTGATGAACATCACTTCTCCACATTTTGTTGAAGTAACCTCCTATGCCGATCGCTGACAAGGTTACCGGCTGCACTAACACTGTTTCAGAGTACACACTGGAAGGGGGCAACTAAGGTAAAATAAAGCCAGTTTGTGCAAGGGCCTCCAAATTGCCTCTTTTTCCTGTCAGTATACATACAGACTGTCTGACATACCTACTTGGATGCTGTCACTGATATAATGCTCCATCATTCTTTCAATGGTGACAGCATCATGTGCAGTGACATTAGACATGTCAGTAATTGTTGGCAGGTCCTTCAGTCTGGACCAGATGTCAACACTTGCTCCTGACTGTCCTGTATCACCGCCTGTGTGTTGTCTAGGAAATTGTATTCTTTTCCTTGCAGCCCCAGTTGTGAGAGAAAATGAAGGAGGAGCTGTTAACGTGTCACATTCCGCTTGAGATGACAATTTTCTCAGCAGCAGGTCTCCACAGACTTGTTTCTGCTGGAAAGAGAGATACAATGTAGGCTTTCAACATAGGATCAAGCATGGTGGTTAAAATGTAGTTCTCTGATTTCAACAGATTGACCACCCTGGAATCCTGGCAAAGCGAATGAAGGGCTCCATCCACAAGCCCCACATACTTAACAGAATCACTCAACAGACGACGTTGATGGAATTGCATCGTCAATGTCATAACTGGTGGCATCAGCAGCTTTGACACTAGTAATAGGAACTGGAAATGGTTCCTGATCTTCCACTATTTTTTTCCTTCAAATTTTTGTTCTTCATTCCACAGGACAGCGCCCCTATTTTTACAGCAAACAGAACAGTGCCCCTTTATATTTACAGCAGCCCTGTATTTTTACAGGATACTGGACAGGGGGCCAGTGTACCTTTATTTTAACAACATTCCTGTATTTTTACAGCACATAGCACACCTGTATTTTCACAGCCTTCCTGCATTTTGAAAGCATATAGGACAGGGTCAATGTACCTTTATTTTAAAAACACCCCTTTATTTTAACAGCATAAAAGACAGGGATACAACACGCCTGTATTTTCACAGCACCCCTGTATTTTTTTGCATACAGGACAGGGCTAGTGGACCTTTATTTTAACACAACCCACTGTATTTTTACAGTGTACAAGATAGGACCAGCACCTCTCTTTTTTAACAACACCCCTGTATTTTTACAGCATACATGACAGGACCAGCGCCCCTGTATTGTAACAACAACCCTGTTTTTTTACAGCATACAGTACAGGGTCAGTGTACCTTTATTTTATCAACACCCCTGTATTTTTAAAGCATACATGACAGGACCAGCGCCCCTGTATTGTAACAACAGCCCTGTATTTTTACAGCATACAGGACAGGGCCAGTGTACCTTTATTTTAACAATGCCCCTGTATTTTTTACAGCATGCAGGACAGGGCCAGTGTACCTTAATTTTAACAACACACCTTTTGTTTTACAGTATACAAGACAGGGACACAACATCCCTGTATTTTCACAGCATCCACTGTATTTTTACAGCATACAGGACAGGGCCAGTGTACCTTTATTTTAACAACACCCCTGTATTTTTACAGCATCCACTGTATTTTTACAGCATACAGGACAGGACCAGCACCCCTGTATTTTAACAACACACCTGTATTTTAATAGCATACAGAACAGGACCAGAACCCCTGTATTTTAACAGCACCCCTGTATTTTTACAGCATACAGGACAGGACCAGCACCCCCTGTATTTTAACAACACTCCTGTATTTTTACAGCATACAGGACATGGCCAGTGTACCTTTATTTAAAACAACAACTATGTCCTTACAGCATATAGGACAGGACCAGCACCATTGTATTTTAACAAAACCCCTGTATTTTTATAGCATACAGAACAGGACCAGAACCCCTGTATTTTAACAGCACCCCTGTATTTTTACAGCATACAGGACAGGACTAGCACACCCTGTATTTTAACAACACCCCTGTATTATAACAGCATACAGGACAGGGCCAGTGTACCTTTATTTTAACAACACCTATGTACTTACAGCATACAGGACAGGACCAGCACCCCTGTATGTTAACAACATTCCTGTATTTTTACAGCATACAGTAGAAGGCCAGCACTCCTGTATTTTAACAACACCCCTGTGTGCATGCAACATGCAAGCATGTACAGCATGCAAGACAGGGCCAGTGTATCTTTATTTATACAACACTCCTGTTTTTTTTACAGCATATAGTGCCCTTTTAAAGCACAGTAGAGCAACACCCATGTACAGCACCCCTAACAGCAAAGGACAGCATCCCTAAAGAGCACACACTGACCTCACCTGACGCCACCAACCACAGAGAGACAGAGGTCTGTCTCCTTCACTCTCCAAGTCCGGAGTGAAAATGGTGGTGACACGCTGCTCCTATTATGGAATCCAAAATCCGTGATAATCTGACAGCAGGATGATAATGTTTTGCCTCGTTCTGGGATCCGAGGCTGGCAGGAAGTCCTGAGTCAGAGTAGGTTCCCAGCTCAGATTGTGAAGTTCGGCTGAGTTCGGCTCTCTGAGATCAGAAACCGCTTATCTCTAATATTAACAGTAGTACTGTATATGAATCCATTGTTTTTGTTTCAATTATACAAAGATTGGGTTCAGTTTAATGCAGTGCTGAAAACAGAGAAATTAGTGCCTGACTGTTAGCTCTGTTTTTATGCAGAACAAAGGCAGCAAGATTCCCTGATTGATCATAGTCAACTTTAAGCACATCCGTAACTTCGACTTCTTGTGGTTTCTTTCTCCTGTTTTCAAATAAAAACATGTGTTTCTTAGCTGAGAAAAGTATGAGCTACAGTAGGGAATGTTAACTTTATTATTGATACTGCTTCCAAGGGTAAAAAGTCTGTGCAACATAGATTGCTATTCTGTGAGTGCACCTCTACACAAATAAGCATGCCGACATATAATATATTAACATATATTTTCTTTACATATATTTTATTATCTTGTACATATATCTGATACATGTGGGATAGTACGATAGTGGTTAGCAATACTGACTTGCAGCTTTAGGTAATAGTGGTTTGCATTGTGGCTTCACACCACTAAGAGCTTGATTCAGAGATGGATGGAAGTGCAAAGTCGCTTGCAAGCAGCATTGCATTTCCGTCCGATTAAAAACGAGGGACATGCAGAAGACATATCAATAGAAGAGATGCCTCCTGCACGTAGCTGTGACCCCAGCACTGTGACCGACATTGCAAAGTACCACACAAAGGGCCAGGTTAGTAAACTCCAGCTAACTCAGCTGACAGACAGAAGCAGGTCTGCAAGGCCAGGAAGTCTGCATGGTAACACACAGACCTGGACTCTCTCATCCCGGAAAACAAGAACAACATACCCCTGTTTCTGGGAAAGCAGGCCTCCCCCGCCACCTGCCCACCCCTCTGAACACCGCTACCTGTCAATCAGGCAGAGGAAGAGGGGAATTGCAGGTGACATCTCAAGGAACGGACCTTGTGCAGCTGCAGATTCTGTGTGTGTTGATGCAGTACCTACATCCCACTCTGAATTAGGTCAAATGGTTTATGTTTATATGTTGTTGTTTTTTTGAGTACTCCTATTTATTCTATGTGTAAAATGTAAGTAATATATAGGGGAAAGTCCCGATTGTGGATTTCTGTTCTACTTTAGTAATGTCTTCAGAATATTGGTTCATGGTCAGTGATTAGGAGATATAAAGTGGGTGGCTATAAAGATGTACAGAGAAGTTGCAACTTATGGGAGTGTTATGGATGTGTTGCTGAAAGTGGTTGCACACAGAGATGCTGAACTGCTCACATACAGTAGGACGCCATATTCAGATAGGAGAAACTGCACCACCTGCCTTAGGGCAGATTGCAAGTTTTGAGTGAAACCTTGATACCGTTTACCCAGTTTTCTTCTCCTTCTCTCTGGACACCCTCCACGCTTGCATCTCCACTCTCACTTGGTTCCCATTATGGTATACAATTCAGACTAAGCATGATATTTGACTGCTTCCATTTCTGTTCTTCTTTCATTGCTCTTTCTCTTTGCATTTGATTGTTTATTGTTTATTTCTTGTTTATAAAAGATAAAATTATTTCCTGTGAACCATTACCATCAATATTGTGTTCAAATTTGGGTCATTGAGTTAAAAATGCTTATTCACTGGTTACTAAATAAAGAGTATACTGTATAAAAATTAGTTATTTGGATTCCACAGTAAAAAAACAAAAAGAAAATATAAAAACAGGTAAGGATAATTGGGGTTGTCCATTTGACTATAGCAAGACCACCTGGGGAGATGCAACTATATAGTATATATGCCTGTACAAGCCTAGCCTTCTTCATTTTAGTTGTTGACTCATCAGATGTGCTCATTTTCTGTCTACAAAAGTAAGATGACTGAGTAAATTATACATAAAGGTTGCATCGAAAGTCTTGGCACATTAACAGTTGTTATTAACTTCCTCTCTTCAGAGACCAATCTATTCCCACTGAATTGAAAATAATTTCTTCTGGCCTAAAATGGAGAGAACCAGTGCAGAACCACTAAGTGCATCTATAAAACAACTGTCTAGAGAGTATGTCACTAGAGACATTAATATATTAGGTTGGTTGTATTGCAGAGATTAGGCACCAGAGGTGTTAATGTACTAAGAGAAACTTGCTACTGTAGAATATGTGCAGCTGGAGACAGTAATATAGTAAGTTGATTGCATTGCAGAGTGTAATATCAAGGTGTTAATATACTAAGATGAACACTGTGCTACGATTCTGACATTAGAGACTTTAATATGTTAAGTTGATTATATTGCAGTGTTTAATACTAGAAGTGTTAATGTACAGTATTTAAATGAACTGGATTACAGAATATATTACCAGATCCATTTGAAGTGTGTAGAAAAGTTAACTGTATTAATAAAGTGTACACAAAAACTATTAGTGAATGAAAAGCTGCTGTGTTTGGAAGTACAGTATAATAGATTAATACTACTGTAAATTATATGGAAAGGAGTCACACTTCTACTGGAAAGAGTAAAATAAGATTGTTACAGTGTCAGACTGGGGCATGTAGGGCCCACCGGGGGAATGCAGTGTTAGGGGTGTGGCCAGTCTGCAGAGGGGGTGTGGCCTTCCACCTCATTGGTATGACTAACCATTAGAGAGTGCAACGTCTTGGCCCCTTCCTAAATATGTACAGTAAATTCAGCTGCTGCATGCATGATAATGTAACAGATTAATAACAGAATAATAAAAGCAATGCACTGTAGAAAATACACCACCAAGTACATAGTATGGAACCTGATCCTTAGAGCAGGAGGTGGGCCACCAGGCAGTGGGGCCCACCGGTGGATTCCCCTGTACCCCTGCAGGCCAGTCCAAGCCTGGATTGTTAGATTATAAGAACTAAGTAAAGACATTACAAATGTAGTTTGTTGTGACTGGGTTGTGATGTCTCCTCTATTCCCAAATCTTGTGGCAAAGCTCCTTCCACTCAGGTACCGATCTAGAGGAACAATACAGTATCTACAAGCAATGCATGTTTAGTTTAAAAATTTTAACACTACATCCAGGATTCATGTTTCTGTAACATACTGTATTTGACGCATTTTGTTGCAGTGATTTGCTTCTATTCTTCTACAAGTAACTATTAGGTAATTAATGATTAGCACTTATGATAAATTTTAAAAATTGAAATCACCGATATAAATAATGAGGTCTAGCTCAACTACAATACATATACTTCTGAATGTGATAACTGTAGTTTGTAAAAAGACCAACTTCAATTATTTTAATTATATTTATTATTTTATTTAATACATTTTCATCATTATTTATAATGTGTCACAACACTATGATGCATTGGGCTTTGAGGCAGCTACAATACAAATAAATTAATAAATAATAACTAATAACGTAAAACATATGGCAAAATAATCTTGCCAAAATGATCTTGCAATGTTATAAGTGTGAAGAATAATTGATACAATTCATAACTTAGCAGAATAATAATTGTAGCTAGGGAAAGTTTTGGTGGCTACTGTAAGGAAGGTAATGGTCAGCAGCCAATCTTAAAGTAAGCCTTTGTGACTGTCAATTTTATACAGCCATGGTACCTTTTCCAAACATACACTTCTGCATATAGAATTAGGTTTCTGTATATTGTCCATATCTCTTTCTCCATTCAAAAGTAATAAAACATAGAGATGCTCTCTCCTCTGTATATAGAAATACTTGTAAACATTCTGCAACAATAAATGTAGTCTGTCAGGGCCGGGTCAGGAGTGTCAGATCAGGGAGGATAAGGGGGAAGCGCTCATTTACTAAACGTTTGAGAGGGGTACCAGACAATGCACTGGGCAGAATCCTAGAAGGAGAACGCATCCTTTTTGGGAAGTGGGAATGTATGAGTCTGAAGTAATGCCAGGACCTGAGATGAACTGGGCAGATAGGCAGGAGAGGGGGAAGACTATCTCCGCCCAAATGAAACATATTACTGCTACCCTTTTAGGGTCTGTGGAGTCTATTGCCACAATGCACAGCCCCAACCTCCTCCCTGATGGCCCACCTCCGCACAGTCTGCTGCTAGACATAATCTTATCCATGCATTTTGATATCTCTCTCAGAAGGTGAAATATAGTTGAGGTAAGTTAAAAAGTATAAGGAGATACATTTTGAGTGGGTTTTATTATTTGCGAAAGGGTTAATTATTTAATAGCAATTAATAAGAAAAAGGTTGATGCTTTTATTTTGGTTAGTTAAGGTGAAGGGGCTCTTTTGATTAGACTGTGGAAGGTAATGATGTCGTTAATACAGGTTGAGTATCCCATATCCAAATATTCCGAAATACGGAATATTCAGAAATATGGAATTATTTGAGTAGGACTGAGTTAGTAAAACCTTTGTTTTATGATTACTCATTGTACACAAACTTTGTTTAATTTACAAAGTTATTAAAAATATTGGCTAAAATTACCTTCAGGCTGTGTGTATAAGGTGTATATGAAACATAAACGCACTCTGTACATAGACTTGGATCCTATCGCCATGATATGTCATTATGGTATGCAATTATTCCAAAATACGGAAAAATCTGAAATCCAAAATATTGCTGGTACCAAACATTGTGGATATGGGATACTCAACCTGTAATTATGAATCAAATAAATTGATAATGTAGATATTAATTAATAAGTAAGTTAAGAAAGTTAATGATTATAAATGGATTAATCAATGACGACGGAATCATATTGTGTTATCATATGACAGTCTCAGAAATATTCTCTGTGTGTTGTATGATGGTCACAAAATCACTTACTCTGGTGTACTGCATGGTGACCTTAAAAATAATCTCTGTATCACATGGCAGTCACAAAAGTGTTTTCTATTTTATGTCATGAGAGTGCTGTCTGTATTGTATGGGGGCAAATAGGGTGTTTCTGTATAGTGTGGTTGTCATAAGAATGCTTACCATGTTGATCACTGTCATCATTGTGAGTCTGACAGGCAGTCTGTATTGTATATTGTCCCTTTTCTACTAAACTGATATTAACTGATATTCTTAAAGTGACAGTGTCTGCTCTATATACTTATGTAACGACGTAATTTTATGTATTACAATTGTTTTTTAAATATATATGCGCTCTCAAAATCTGATTATTATTATTATTATTATTATTATTATTATTATTATTATATAATCTATCTACTATGTTTTTGTTCGTTTGGTAATTTTCCAGATTACAGATTGGGAGCTGCAAATTTAATTGACTGATCAGCAATACTAGGGAAAATTATAGTATTTTGTGTATATAAGATTTTTTATATAATTGATTGCCTCTGATACAAGTTTTATGTGGGGAAAAAACTAATTATATCTATTTAGTGTTCACTGTGTTTTGTATGATGGTCGCAAAATCACTTACTCTGGTGTACTGTATGGTGGCCTTAAAAATGATCTCTGTATCACATGGCAGTCACAAAAGTGTTTTCTATTTTATGTCATGAGAGTCATGTCTGTACTGTATGGGGGCAAATAGGGTGTTTCTGTATAGTGTGATTGTCATAAGAATACTCACTATGTTGATCACTGTCAACATGGTGAGTCTGACAGGTAGTCTGTGTTGTATATTAAACCCTTTTCTACTGTATGTATGATGCTCGTATACAGTAGAGTACATCAACATCAATTGTGATTTTTTTTAACTTGCTTAATTATATTTTACATGGAGCCAATTATTTGAATATAACCTTCTGCCATTTACTGTAAATTGAATATAGATATATATTATGGGGTATATTCAATTGAAGTCGAAAGCTGACGTATGCCGAAAACACAGCAGTTTTCGACTTTTGTAGGTCAGAAAGGGTTCCAACATATTCAATCTAACTCCAAATTATTCGACAAGTCGAGGTATTCGACTTGTTGAAAAGCACGTGGATTGGCGGAATAGCTGCCGATCCGAGTGCTTGTGTCGAAAACGGGGCCAAAACCGAAAGGTTTTGGCCCCCTTTTCGACCATCTCAATTCGACTTTAAAAAAAGTTGAAGTGAGATGCAGGAACAGAGACAGTGAGAGCAGCACCGGAGACGGGGAGAGCAGCACCGGCGATCGGGAGAGCCGGGCCGGAGATGGGGAGAGCAGCGCCGGAGGATGTGTCACAGCCGCCGCTCACAGCAGCGTCCACCCGGCTCCAGCAAGCGAGACCTCGCTTTCTGGAGCTGGTTGGATGCTGCCGTGAGCGGCGGCTGTGATGCGGGGATGGAGAGAGGCAGAGATGGAGGGGGAGATGGGGGAAAGCTATATAGCTGCTGCTGTAGCGCTGCTCTCCCCCATCTGCCCGCAGCTCTCCCCATCTCAGCTCCCGCACCTCAATTCGACTTTTTTTAAAGTCGAATTGAGATTGCTTTGAATAACCCAGGTCGGATCCATTCCGACAATTGAATGTCGGAATGGATCCGACTTCAATTGAATGTACCCCTATATAATATATATATATATATATATATATATATATATATAGATATTTTTATACAAATTCTTATTTTCACCAGTGCTGTTTTTCCCTTTTTTGTTTTTGTTTTGTGCATATATACAGTATATACATCTGCACTGAGTGTATAGGGCACCAAAATTATCATGGAGGCAAGGGGTTTGCCTAGAACACAGCAGTATTTGTTTCTTGTTGGAGGGGGGCTGCTGGTATCTGTGGAGTTGTCCAGACTCCAAATGGCTAGTTATATTGTTCAGGTTTTTGATACCTGCCCCCAACCCTATACTCGGTGTTGTATGTGAGATACAATTGTCTATATGGTGTGTAAATACTTTTATTTTTGCAGTCACAATGCTCAGTATAACAGACAGTACAATATTGCATATACAGTATATTAGTCCACATGTAATTGGAGTGATCACACAGTATTATCTATGTTCATAGCAGTAGCATGCACGCAGTGTGAACAAACCCAGGAATAGAGAAATTAATGTAAACTTGATGTCGTATGATGAATACAGTAATTAACAGTCTTGAGAGCAAAGAATGTCTTTATTATGGATATATAGAGTGGCAGTCTTTTCCTAAAGGGACTTCCGTGGTGCAACTTACTCTCACAATGCGGTGTCTTGTTCCTGTTGCTCACTCTGCGGTGAGCCTCTGTGTAGCCGCTTGTGTATCTTCAACCCTCTCCATCCCCAGTGGTGCTCCTCAGCATGCAGTGCTGGATGTCTTCCTGCACCTGGTGCTGGGCCACTGGGTCCCACCGGAAGCCTCACTGAACACCGGAAGTTGCGTTGTCGAAAGGCTCTGCTTCTTCCTGTGTCCTGTGCAGTCTCAATGGTCGCTCCACTCACCAGCCGGCGAGGAGTCTTATGGACGTGGTCTGCGGTGATGTGCAGGCAATGCAGACTTGCAGTGTCTGTATGTGGATCTGTTTCCAATGTATTTCAGCCGTAAACAGCCTTTGTCAAGGATTCAGAATGCTGTCTAGTGGGGTTCTTTTATTAGTCTTCCTGACCAATCAGGATATGATGGGTGTGTTCCCTAATGATTAATTGATGGTTTTCCTGACCAATCAGGATACGATGGGTGTGTTTCCAAACGATTGATGGTCTTCCTGACCAATCAGGATGCGATGGGTGTGTTTCTTGAGGATTGATTGATAGTTTCATGCTAGTGCTTCACTCAGTGTTTCTGGTGATTTTAAACAGTAGTGTGCCAGACCTTTTACCTTTTATGGCATGGTGTTAGATGGCAATGTGTCTTCTTAAACAGTGGTGTCAGACTTTTTTTTATAACATGTTTATATGTGTTTCTGTCTATGCATTGGTAGATTACAGTATCTGAATTTTACTTGTCAAATAGTGTTCCTTCGCCTGTAATAACTATTCACTTAGTATGCTGTTATTGAAGTCGATATTGAGACTTTTTGGTGCCATGGTTTTAAGATTAAAGATCCACTTTAATTCGTTTCTGTCCAATGTTTTACCAAAGTCTCCACCTCTCCAGTTTCTGTGTGGTTTGTCTATTGCTATAAAAAATAGAGTAGTAGCGTTTGCCTCATGTACCGCTTTGTAATGTTTTGATACACTAAGGTTCTCATATCCAATCTTGATGTTTCTTATATGTTCATATATCCTATTTTTCAGGGGTCTGATGGTTCTGCCTATATATTCTAGCCCACATGGGCATCTCAATAGGTATATCACCCCTTTACTTTCACACGAGACTTTGTGTTTAATTTTGTATGACTTATTTATCATAGAGGAGTGGAATTCCTCTATTCTCTTTGTGGTGGTCTTATTTGTAATCTTGCACCCTGTGCATTTGCCACAGTAGTGAAAGCTCATATTGTGCTCTGTGTAGGGTAACTTGATCTGATTCTTCGTTGGTGGTTTAAAATGGTTCCTCGCCAGTTTCTGTTTAATGTCTGGGGCTTTCCTGTAGACTATATGTGGTCTCTCATCCAAGTTTTTGTTACGGTCCTCATCTTTCCTTAGTATATTCCAGTGTGTTTGCAGTGTTTTCTCTATCTGTTTTGATGATCTGTTGTATTGAGTTATGAAGTAGGTCCTCTTTCCTGGGGAGTTACTTCTTGAAGTTTATATAGACAATTATTTGTAACAAATAGTTCTTGCCCCGCACCTGTATTGGCAGATTAGCTCATACTATGATTTTGAGATTTCAACATTTTGTTATAAAAATAATATTTTCATTTACTATGCATGGCTAAATGTCACAATTTTCAATTCACTTTACTCATTTTTTAATCAAAAAGTGTAAACAAAATGTATAAAATGTAATGGTAATCAAACTTACTATCTTCTGATATCAGCCTACATATCTACAACAAATGAATAAAAAAAAACATATCTACAATAAAGATACAGAGACATATTGGCAGGGAAAAGGCTCAACTTTATTTATGTACAGCATTTATTGAAATTAGAGAAAAAGTTTGGTGCAAAGGAAAAATGTCCCTACACTCGGTATCGCCATCTTGCCCAAATAATCTAATAAAAGGTGTATAAAGGGTCCAACTGCCTAGCCATAACCAAAAACTCAAGTATTAGTTGGGGGCCATCTGCAATCCCATTGCCAACAATTTCATGTATCCAAATGTCCCTGCCAATGACACACAAAAAGGCCGACCAGGACCTGTGGTATCGATGACACCAGTAAGTATAAAATTAAATTAGCCTAAACTTGCATATTGGCAGGGAGAGCACCTAGTGGCATACAACAAGACACACATTCTTTACCGCAAAACAAAAAAAACAATTATCACAATAGGTGTGTGTGTGTGTGTGTGTGTGTGTGTGTGTGTGTGTGTGTGTGGGAAAGGGGGATAATTACAAAGAGACAAGAGACCTCCCAACAATGAAAGAATTATTGTAAACTAGCAACTCAGTGGTAAAACTCCATCCCTTATTTGTAAAAGGGCCACACAAAGACCATAAAATGGACAACCCTCCAATTTTTTATGCTTTCTCCTAAATGTTTCTTGATACAACGCTAGTAGTTTCAATTGTGACATGCATATGAAGTGTCTTCTGTCTTCTAAAATATACGTAGCAACTGTAAATATGTTTTTAATGTCTAACACTACAGAGGTTCCTTTAGTAAATAAATTAAGTTCGTATGTTTGACTATGTAACTTGACAATAAATGGATAACTCTTGTAAATGTAATGTACAACCTATATTTTCCTCTCTGTGCAAGAGTTTTAACATAAAACGAATTACTGACCTATTTAATGAGATGCACTTTTTTAAATAAAGACAAAAGACGAAAAAACAAGTCTTAATTTGCACACCAATGTCAGTCTAGCAGCTATTTTTACTTGCCTAAAAAAGCAGTTAATTTGTAGGGTTTGTATCAGGATCCCGGCGGTCAGCATCCTAACATCGGGATCCCTACCGAAGAATGCTGGTGGCAGGAAGGGGGGGGGGCAAGTGCAACGAAGCCCCTTGCGGGCTCAGTGGTGAGCAGTAGGTTCTTTTCTCCCTCTATGGGTGTTGTGGACACCCATGAGTAGTAATAGTTCCTGCTAGTTGGCATTCCCAATTGTCAGGATTGTGAGGGGGGCGAGATGTCGGGGTCAGTATTTTGACAGTCATTCTCCTGACCGCCAGTCGCATAACTAAATCACCATTTGTACTGTGTTTTGGTAAATTAGAATTATATTTTCTTTGCAAATGCCTACAGTATCTGTTTCATCTATTTACCATACCAACATTTTTGTTCCACATTAAAACACATTTCACACTCTCTATACTACTTTAAATGGGAAATTATTAATTATATGCTTGAATTGCCTTATTTCAGTTTTAATTATATTTTTTCAGCATTTTCATTTTTAAGTAGGTCTATACTAGATTGTCTGTACTATTTTCTGACCATTCCAGACTAAAATAAAAATTTTAAAACTTTTCATCACCTTTGGAGGTGTGAGCAAAAATAAGTGACTTGAGCATATTTTTACACATCATATTTTTATCACCACAGATTTTACAATTGAATAACGTTTTTCTTTCTTTTTAATTCCATTTTTGTTAAATGGATATGGAAAAATATTGCTTCTAATTCACTTGTCCAAATGTATCTTGATCAGGGGTTAAAGTGAGCCGGAATGAGGCGGAACTGCGTTCCGTCAGTTCCACTTGGAGACGGAACGCAGTTCCGCCTCCTCCGACTCACCTAACCCGATGTGTGCCCGGTGCCGCAGGTAGATGCCGGGTTCCCACTGAGATTGTGTTACCAGTGGACACCCGGATCTCTCTCCACAGCAGAAGCCAGCAGCAGGAGCTCACTGCTGAGCTGCAGCTCACTGCTGAGCTGCATAGCTCTGCTATGGGAGAGACATCATGATGTCTCTCCCATAGTGCTGAGTAGCGGATGCCAGGAAGACTGCAGCAGTCGGATGCGGGAGCAGGGCATGGTAGTATAGTGTGTTTTTTTTTTCTTATATGAGTGAATGATTCTACTGGGGGCAAACTACAAGGGGGCATTACTACTGGGGACATAACTACAGGGGCATTACTACTTGGGGACATTACTACTGGGGGCAAACTACAAGTGGCAAACTACAAGGGGTCTAAATTACTGGGGCATAACTATAGGGGGCATTACTACTTGGGGGCTAAACTACAGAGGGGCTAAACTACAAACTACAAGGGGGCAAAGTACAGGGGGGCATTACCACTGGGGACATTACTACAAGGGGGCTAAACTACTGGAGGGGCATAACTACAAGGGGGCTAAACTACTGGAGGGGCATAACTACAGGTGTTAAACTACTGGGGGCATAACTTCAGGGAATAAACTACTGGGGGCATTACTACTTGGGAGCAATACTGCAAGGGGGCAAACTACAGGAGGGCATTAATACTGGGGGCATTACTACTGGGGGCAAACTACAAGCGGCTAAACTACTGGAGGCTAAACTACAAGGGGCATAACTGCAGGGACTAAACTGCTGGGTGCATAACTAAAGGGGCTAAACTACTGAGGGCAATACTACTTGAGGGCTAAACTACTGGGTGCAGAGCTGCAGGGGCTAAACTATAGGGGCATTACCACTGGGGGCTAAACTACAGGGGCGATAAACTACATGGGGCAAACTACATGAGGGCTAAACAACAGGGGCTAAACTACTGGGGGCATAACTACAGGGGCATAACTACTGGGGCTAAATGACTGGGGGCATTACTACAGGTGACATTAATACTGGGTGCAATACTACACAGGGGCATTACCATTAAGGGCATTACTAATTGGGGCACTACTAATGAGGGCATAGTAAAGGAGGCACTTCATAAGGGGCATCACTCCTGGAGACATTACGGGCACTACTACTGGGGGCATTGCTTAAGGTGCACCACTACTATGGGCTCTATATAAGGAGCACTACCACTGTGGGCACTACCAGTACAGTGGACATTGCATAAGGAGCACTACTTCTATTGGCATTAAATAAGGGTAGCTACTGCTGTGGGCATTATGTGTATTACGGGGTGATACTACTGTGGGCATTATGTGTTTAAGGGGTGCTACTACTGTGGGCATTATTACTATTGTGTGACCAGACCCCTTTTTTGATACCATACCCCCTTTTTGTGGCGTGCCTATGGCGCTCACAATACCTTTATTACATGGGCACCGGAGGGAGAAGGGGGGAGGTCCACCACCTCTCTAGGACCACTTTAAGCACTGATGTTGATGTTATTTTTAAGTAATAAATAGAGATGAATGGCTTCAGTTCTCAGAGAACCAAACTCTACCGGACTTTGTCTTCCGAGCCAGGATCCGAGTCAGGCTCGGGTTTTCCCGCCTGACTTGGAAACACGAACGCTGCAAAACATCATCATCCCGCAGTCAGATCTCGTGGGATGTGGATTCCATATAAGGAGCCGCGCGTCACGGCCATTTTCACTCCAGTCTCGGAGAGTGTATTGAGAGGACGTGTCCTCAGTGTTCAGTGTCTGTGTGGGGGCAGAAAAGTGGGGTGGCGAATCTTGTGCTGTGTTGTGCTGTCCAGTCCAGTGTAGTCAGTGTATTGTGTGGCATCAGTCCAGCCAGTCACAGTGTTGGTGTTCTCTGCTGCCATATATCCAGTGTAGCTGTATAAAGTTGTGCTGTGTTGTGCAGACCAGTCCAGTGTAGTCATTGTATTGTGCTGCATCAGTCCAGCAAGTCACAGTGTTGGTTTTCTCTGCTGCCATATAGCCAGTGTAGCTGTATAAAGTGGTTTTGTGTTGTGCAGACCAGTGTTAGTGTCCTGTCTCATCAGTCATTCCAGTGATGATATATGCTGCTGCTATATGTCCACTGCTGCAGTATAATAATTATAACAACAATAACCTGTTGTGCTGCAACAGACCAGTGGTAGTGTCCTGTCTCATCAGTCATTCCAGTGATGATATACGCTGCTGCTATATGTCCACTGTTGCAGTATAATAATTATAACAACAACCCGTTGTGCTGCATCAGACCAGTGGTAGTGTCCTGTCTCATCAGTCATTCCAGTGACGATATACGCTGCTGCTATATGTAAACTGCTGCAGTATAATAATTACAACAACAACAACCTGTTGTGCTGCATCAGACCAGTGGTAGTGTCCTGTCTCATCAGTCATTTCAGTGATGATATACGCTGCTACTATATGTCCACTGATGCAGTATAATAATTATAATAACAACCTGTTGTGCTGCATCAGACCAGTGGTAGTGTCCTGTCTCATAAGTCATTCCAGTGACGATATATGCTGCTGCTATATGTCCACTGCTGCCGTATAATAATTATAATAACAACCACAAGTCTCTTACAGTATTGTTGTGTTGTGCTGCATCAGACCAGTGGTAGTGTCCAGTCTCATCAGTCATTCCAGTCATTACTGTGCCACATATTGTCTCATATAACTCCCAAAAAATAATGGAGAACAAAAATTTTGAGGATAAAACAGGGAAAGATCAAGAAGAACCACTTCCTCCTAGTGCTGAATCTGCTGCCACTAGACATGACATAGACGATGAAATGCCATCAACGTCGTCTGACAAGGCCGATGCCCAATGTGATAGTAGAGGGCATGTAAAATCCAAAAGCCAAAGTTCAGTAAAAAGAACCAAAAAAATAAATTTAAATTGTCTGAGGAGAAACGTAAACTTGCCAATATGCCATTTACGACACGGAGTGGCAAGGAACGGCTGAGGCCCTGGACTATGTTCATTACTAGTGGTTCAGCTTCACATGACGATGGAAGCCCTCATAACTGAGGCCTTGACACTTATGTTGGTGTTAGACGTGCGTCCGGTATCTGCCATTAGTGCAGTGGGATTTAGACAATTGATGGAGGTATTGTGTCCCCGGTAACAAATCCCATCTAGAGTCCACTTCACTAGGCAGGCGATAGCGAGATTTTGCAATTTAATTCCAGTGATTTGGACGTATAATTACAGTGATTTTGCCAATTAATTTCAGTGATGTATAATTATTAATTACAGTGATCTTGCCAATTAATTCCAGTGATTTATAATTATTAATTACAATGATCTTGCCATTTAATTCCAGTGATTTGGACGTATAATTACAGTGATTTTGCCAATTAATTTCAGTGATTTATAATTATTAATTACAGTGATCTTGCCACTTAATTCCAGTGATTTGGATGTATAATTACTGTGATTTTGCCAATTAATTTCAATGATTTATAATTATTAATTCCAGTAATCTTGCCAATTAATTCCAGTGATTTGGACGTATAATTCCAGTTGGAATTGTTTGTGTCGCTTGCATGAGGTGCTGTTTGGGGCCTAGTTTTTCAAAAGTGCCATTCTGTGTGACACTGCCATATGAGTCCAGGGGTACTGCTGTTTTAGTACTGGGGTACTGCCGTATAAGTCCACCAATTGTAGATTTTTTTTAAAGTGACTGGAGCATGCTGGAGATGTTATCAGTGGACCGAACAATTGCAGCCCACTCTCGACATTCAGCCACTGCGTGACATTACTAGATGAGCCAGCTTAGGCCTACAGCAACCTCGGTGCACCTGTTTTTCTTCTTTACATCATGTGCTGTTAGGGGGCTTTCTCTGATATCTGCCCTTCTGTCTGCCACTGCAGTGCCACGCCTAAATGGGCCAATTATTTGTGTTGCTTGGCCTAGTCATACAACTACCTCACTGCAATTCTTTTTCTTCTTTGCATGATGTGCTGTTTGGGGCCTTTTTTTATATCTGCCTTCCTGTCTGCCACTGCAGTGACACGCCTAGATGGGCCAATTGTTTGTGTCGCTTGGCTTAGTCATACAACTACCTCATTGCAATTCTTTTTCTTCTTTGCATGATGTGCTTTTTGGGGCCTTTTTTTATATCTGCCCTCCTGTCTGACACTGCAGTGCCACTCCTAGATGTGCCAGGTGTTTGTGTTGTCCACTTGTGTCGAATATCTTAGTCATCCAGCAACCTCGGTGCAACCTTTTGGCCTAAAAGCAATATTGTGCGGTGTGAGGTGTTCAGAATAGACTGGAAATGGGTGGAAATGATTGTTATTGAGGTTAATAATACCGTAGGAGCAAAATTACCCCCAAATTCTGTGATTTTAGCTGTTTTTATGTTTTTTTTTAAATCATCCAGATCCAATGCCAAAACCAACACCCGAAAGGGTGGTTTTGGCAAAACCAAGCCAAAACCAAAACACGAAAGTGGAATTACAGTAGAACCAAAACCAAAACACAAAACACAAAAAGTGTCCGCCGCACATCTCTAGTAATAAAACATAGAGAAAAAATAATTTCTACTGGAGAAATCACTTACTATAGGTGATCTTTATGATATTTTACAAAGGATGTGCTTTAAAAAAAAAAAAATTGTGGTCCATGTTTTTGGTTCTTTTCCAATGAATAAAAAATCTTATTTTTAAAACTTAGTACTGTATAAATATTATATAATCTTCACAAAAAAAAAAAGAACTAATCTATGATATATTTTCCAATTTTATTATCAGAAATGTATAAAATGTGTGTTTTTAAAAGCAGGAATGTCCAGCTGGTTGTCCATCCTCCAGATGAAACAGTTCACAGATTTGTACGGTACTGTATGTCTTCCATTTACCCTGAAAGACTCTGAGGAATAACATAGAATTTTAAATAGTGTCCTGACTGTGAACATATAGCTATAACTCCATTTTCTACATTTAAGCTGCTTATGATTAACTGAGATATCATTCGTAAATTAAGTAATTGAACAAACAATGTTGTGGTCCATTATTCTTATTAATTATTAAGACCATATCAATATGTGATATACTGCTGTAATAGAAATGCTTTTTAAAAGGCACACTTCTTACGTAAGTCAAAGTTGAATTAGTAAACACTAATCAATATGAGGTCAGCAAAACTGTTCATTTGGCTTGCATAGTTCAGTTTACTGAATCTCAGCCAGTTATACTTACTTAAACAGCTATATGTTGCATTATACAAACTTGTTGTCCTTCCATTAAAAAGTTACTCATGTCTAGTCAGCAACTTGCCATTATGAACAAATTAAACTTTGGGTTCCAATATTATTAGATTGTGAGCACAAACAAATTTGGCATGCTTTCTTCTCATCTTTTAGTTCCTTCCCATTTAACCCACATTTGCATACTTTTATGTGCTTGCTGTATGCTTCTTGTTATGCTTTATGTTTTATCAGTTTTTTAGTTACTACTTAACTACATTTTAAGGTATAATGTATAATGCAAATAATAAGAATGTCAGGCATTTTTACAAATGCCTTCTTTGCATGATGTGCTTTTTGGGGCCTTTTTTATATCTGCCCTCCTGTCTGACACTGCAGTGCCACTCCTAGATGTGCCAGGTGTTTGTGTTGTCCACTTGTGTCAAATATCTTAGTCATCTTGCAACCTCGGTGCAACCTTTTGGCCTAAAAGCAATATTGTGCGGTGTGAGGTGTTCAGAATAGACTGGACATGAGTAGAAATGATTGTTATTAAGGTTAATAATACCGTAGGAGCAAAATTACCCCAAAATTCTATGATTTTAGCTGTTTTTACGTTTTTTTTTTAAATCATCCAGATCCAATACCAAAACCAAAAAACGAAAGGGTGGTTTTGGCAAAACCAAGCCAAAATCAAAACACGAAAGTGGAATTACAGTAGAACCAAAACCAAAACACAAAACACGAAAAGTGTCCGCCGCACATTTCTAGTAATAAAACATAGAGAAAAAAATTATTTCTACTGGAGAAAATCACTTACTATAGGTGATCTTTATGATATTTTACAAAGGATGTGCTTTAAAAAATAAGAACCCAAACTTCTCAGGAGATACTTGCCATACCAGTATTTGGATTTACTGTGGTATACTCTTCTGCTGCAACAGTCTCTACAATCATGATTGTAAACAACATACAGTAAGGTTATGGATGGCAGACAAAAAACGTAGGTGGTCATTGTAACACATCCAATAATCTGCCAATGGAATCTTTACACTGAATGGTTTATATGCAAAACTGACCAGGGTATTGGCTATGGAGAACACACAGGGTCTATTGCAGTGTTGTACAGTATATGTAAAGCTGAAAATATTTCAAGGACCATGTAGGTCGACACCAGTAGCATATACTCCCTGTTTACTCTAGACTTAAATCACATACGCTTATGCCCATGGCGGTCATTCCGATTTGATCGCTGGCTGCATTTGTTCGCAGCGCAGCGATCAGGCTAAAAAACAGCAGTTCTGTGCATGCGGCGCAATGCACACGCGTCACGTACGGGCACAACGAACGATGTCGTTTTACACAGGGTCTAGCGATGCATTTCAGTCGCACTGCTTGCCGCAGAGTGATTGACATGAAGTGCGGCGTTTCTGGGTGGCAACTAACTGTTTTCAGGGAGTGTACAGAAAAACGCAGGCCTGCCAGGAAAAATGCAGGCGTGGCTGGGCGAACACTGGGCGGGTTTGTGACGTCAAATCTGGAACTGAATAGTCTGAAGTGATCGCAAACGCTGAGTAGGTTTTAAGCTACTCTGAAACTACACAAAAAAATGTGTAGCCTCTCTGCGATACAACCGTTCGCACTTCTGCTAAGCTAAAATACACTCCCAGTGGGCGGCGGCATAGCGTTTGCACGACTGCTAAAAACTGCTAGCGAGCGATCAACTTGGAATGACCCCCCATGTCTGTAACCAATTGCTATTTTCAAACACACACTTATAAGTATACTATATGCCCAAGCAATGAAGAAAGCACCTATTGCATGCATCTACAATATGTTCTGGTTTGTGTGTGGTGCAAATATGCAATCATGCCCTTATTATACCTGGACTATCTTTCACTGTATACAGTAGTATACCTTGTAGGTGAAGCAACATGGTGGTAATTTTTGTTATACATAATTTCATTCAATAGTAGTTTAATTGATGCATATGGAGACAACATTTAGAATAGAATAGATGATACAGTGACATTGCATGTTATTGGAATTATCGTAATATTGGGTATGATGGAGTGAATAATGGAGTTTTTATTATTTTGTATGATATCAGTTCTTGTGTCAGTGTATATAATACTGTGTTGAACACTTTGTTACATCCCTATACTGCTCAGGACACCCCTGTTCTCAAAACTCGTTAGAACAGTTATGCCTACGCAGCTCATGCTGCTACTACATTCAGTGGAACTCCTTGTGCCAAAATATGAGTTACAATGGGAATTGGACCTCAGGTCATCCCCCAGAGGAGGACTCCTGGTCCATTACTCAGGAAAGGGTCTCTAAATCATCTATCTCAACACAGGTTAAGGAAAATGCCTATAAGGTTTATTATCACTGGTATATAGAAACCCCCACATTAAATAAAATATTCCGATCTCCATCACCCCTTTACTGGAGAGGTTGCAAAGAGATGGTCACCTTCATTCATATATGATGAACATGCTGTGCCACGACATGCATATATGGTGTAATAACCTTCTGGGATGCAGTGGCAACCCTGGTGAGTAATGTTACTAATATACCAATTGCTGGGAATATATGGGCCTTCCTTCTGGGCCCATCCATAGATGCATTGGAAAACTATTAGATACATTAGTTTTCTAGATCTTTAATGCAGCTCGATGTCTTATAGCTTCGCATTGAAAGCACCCTGACCCTCCCTCCCTTCAAACGGTTATTAATAAAATTTGGCCTATAGCTACTATGGAAAGAGAACAGCTTATCTCCATAATAAACCACACAGATTTATACAAATATGGAGCCCTTGGTTTTCCTTTGACAGCCTACATCAACCGGACTGGTTCTGCTTTAAGAAACATTATGGATCGTCTGTCTTAATTGCATTCTACTACCATGGACCTCAACTATCACTAGCCTTTACGGATGGTTAGAGCGCTGTTATTTCCCCCCTGTTATAACTCATTTTTATCGTCCCCTTTCTATACCCATACTTTCTATTTTTGCATTCTTTTTTTTCCCTGAACATGTTTTACGTGTTTCATTCCTAATATTTTGTTTCCTATTGTCTGTGCCATCAAAGGGATCTACCATTTACATTTTTTCTGTGTTTTGATCTACTTCTCAAAGTGTACTTTATTTTTTTCTAATTGTCGTTCGTTTGTTTTTATTCCTCTGTATTACTAACTTGAAAATAAAAATACATAATTAAATATGAAAATTAAAAGAATTACATTGAACAGACAGACAGCTTTGGAAAAGAATGAGATGCAAAATGAATGAAACGCCAGAGGGACCAACTAGTTAGTTGCTGGTAGAAGATGTAGTCAGTATTTGACTGAACAGACAGTGTAAGAACTCACTCCTGATTGCCTGGTTATTAACAGGGGCAATATTATTTAATACTTAAATGGGTAAATATAGTGTGCAGGTGTGCAAATTTACACAATGGCACTTTTTACTTGTGCACTTGTGTAAATGATTGAGCATGCATTATATTTTGATACTGTAGCTTTATTCCAAAATCCAGAGTTGCCAAGAGGAAACCAGTGCTAATCAGCATGGGGCTAATACTCTCTACACTCCCCCCCTTCCCCCAGAAGACCAAGCTGATGCTGAGTAGGCTGTGAGGACTACCCTGCTCCCTCTCCGGGCCGGTCATCTGACAATTATGGTAGAGTGGTGAGCCAAGGGAAAATTACTGGTCTGGACAACAGTGGGCCCGTTAGTCCCCAGGAACCCTGGTTGGAGTATATATAAGTCCCTCCCTCATGATCACGGGTGCCATATCACACTGGAGATTGAAGGTAGAGGGTGAGGTTTGGGGTTGAAGGCTGGATCAGTTCATTTAAAAAAATGACATTACAAGCATTTACTAGTACACAATCAGGGCACCATTAGGGTACTATTAGGAACAGGAGGACTGTTATAAACATACACTACACTTGGTGGTTACTGCCTGGCTGTCACTGTCTGCAGGCATCATCATTGTCTGTTTGTCACACACAAACACACAAACATACTGCAGTGCTAACACATGCAAACTATGTTATCAAAATAAAATAAAAGGCTCTTTTTTTGTTTAAGTGAACCTGCACTTTTCATATTAGCTGTGATGTGCTATACTGTATAATACACGCATTATTGGGTGCCTGGCTGATATGTACCATCTGTCTTCTAAAAAATGATTATTATTATTGAAGTTGACCAATTGTTCCTGCTGCATATAAAAATTTAAACAAGTATCCCAGCATACTATCATATTAGCTGGGTTGTGTTACATACTGGGTGCCTGCCTGATAAGTACCACTTATCTATTTGTACATGAAAATAATTAAACATTTTACCCAAATCCTGACATTTGTCAAAGGCATCTGTACCATGGCCCTCATTCCGAGTCGTTCGCTCGGTAATTTTCTTCGCATCGCAGCGTTTTCCTGCTTAGTACGCATGCGCAATGTTCGCACTGCGACTGCGCCAAGTAATTTTGCTATGAAGATAGTATTTTTACTCACGGCTTTTTCTTCGCTCCGGCGATCGTAGTGTGATTGACAGGAAATGGGTGTTACTGGGCGGAAACACAGCGTTTTGTGGGCGTGTGGATAAAAACGCTACCGTTTCCGGAAAAAACGCGGGAGTGGCTGGAGAAACGGAGGAGTGTCTGGGCGAACGCTGGGTGTGTTTGTGACGTTAAACCAGGAACGACAAGCACTGAACTGATCGCAGATGCCGAGTAAGTCTGAAGCTACTCTGAAACTGCTAAGTAGTTTGTAATCGCAATATTGCAATTACTTCGTTCGCAATTTTAAGATGCTAAGATTCACTCCCAGTAGGCGGCGGCTTAGCGTGTGTAACTCTGCTAAAATCGCCTTGCGAGCGAACAACTCGGAATGAGGGCCCATGTGTGAGGCCAAAATTAGTAGAGGTAGGGATGTTACCTATCTATAGTAGGTACCTCATCCCTGTTATGTCATTTGCAGTGAGTGCATGCAAATTACTTATCAAAAGCTGAAAAATCCTGTAAAATAATAACCAACAGTCCAGAATCAGCTACCAGCAGTTTGGAACTGTGTGCGCGATCGATGTAAGTGGCAAAATCAAAAAAATGTGGGAAAACTGATGTTCATTAAAATTAATTTTTTATTCTATAAGGAAGACTGCCAAATACAACAAACAGAAACCATATGTAATGGTGGATTCCAGTGGGGATGAGCTAATATTTTGTGGTGGTTATGATGATGATGATATTAACAATATTGAGGAAGGTGATGGTGAGGATGATGATGAGTCTGACATGTTCCCAAAGTTACAATGAATAACAACATTGTTAGCTGCCTTAAGCCTGTTGTTAGCTTGGTTTGTGGGGGACTAAGAAAACCAAGCACTTCAACCACAAAAGTAACAGATCTTGTCGCTGAAGTAATTGGTTTTTCAAACTTTGCATGTCTTTTTTTTAGAGATGAGCGCCGGAAATTTTTCGGGTTTTGTGTTTTGGTTTTGGGTTCGGTTCCGCGGCCGTGTTTTGGGTTCGACCGCGTTTTGGCAAAACCTCACCGAATTTTTTTTGTCGGATTCGGGTGTGTTTTGGATTCGGGTGTTTTTTTAAAAAAACCCTAAAAAACAGCTTAAATCATAGAATTTGGGGGTAATTTTGATCCCAAAGTATTATTAACCTCAAAAAACATAATTTACACTCATTTTCAGCCTATTCTGAACACATCACACCTCACAATATTATTTTTAGTCCTAAAATTTGCACCGAGGTCGCTGTGTGAGTAAGATAAGCGACCCTAGTGGCCGACACAAACACCGGGCCCATCTAGGAGTGGCACTGCAGTGTCACGCAGGATGGCCCTTCCAAAAAACCCTCCCCAAACAGCACATGACGCAAAGAAAAAAAGAGGCGCAATGAGGTAGCTGACTGTGTGAGTAAGATTAGCGACCCTAGTGGCCGACACAAACACCGGGCACATCTAGGAGTGGCACTGCAGTGTCACGCAGGATGTCCCTTCCAAAAAACCCTCCCCAAACAGCACATGACGCAAAGAAAAAAAGAGGCGCAATGAGGTAGCTGTGTGAGTAAGATTAGCGACCCTAGTGGCCGACACAAACACCGGGCCCATCTAGGAGTGGCACTGCAGTG
This sequence comes from Pseudophryne corroboree, assembly GCF_028390025.1. Classification (NCBI taxonomy): domain Eukaryota; kingdom Metazoa; phylum Chordata; class Amphibia; order Anura; family Myobatrachidae; genus Pseudophryne; species Pseudophryne corroboree. Next base: position 321,752,492 of record NC_086451.1, read on the forward strand.
TCACGCAGGATGTCCCTTCCAAAAAACCCTCCCCAATCAGCACATGATGCAAAGAAAAAGAAAAGAAAAAAGAGGTGCAAGATGGAATTATCCTTGGGCCCTCCCACCCACCCTTATGTTGTATAAACAAAACAGGACATGCACACTTTAACCAACCCATCATTTCAGTGACAGGGTCTGCCACACGACTGTGACTGATATGACGGGTTGGTTTGGACCCCCCCCAAAAAAGAAGCAATTAATCTCTCCTTGCACAAACTGGCTCTACAGAGGCAAGATGTCCACCTCATCTTCACCCTCCGATATATCACCGTGTACATCCCCCTCCTCACAGATTATCAATTCGTCCCCACTGGAATCCACCATCTCAGCTCCCTGTGTACTTTGTGGAGGCAATTGCTGCTGGTCAATGTCTCCGCGGAGGAATTGATTATAATTCATTTTAATGAACATCATCTTCTCCACATTTTCTGGATGTAACCTCGTACGCCGATTGCTGACAAGGTGAGCGGCGGCACTAAACACTCTTTCGGAGTACACACTTGTGGGAGGGCAACTTAGGTAGAATAAAGCCAGTTTGTGCAAGGGCCTCCAAATTGCCTCTTTTTCCTGCCAGTATAAGTACGGACTGTGTGACGTGCCTACTTGGATGCGGTCACTCATATAATCCTCCACCATTCTATCAATGTTGAGAGAATCATATGCAGTGACAGTAGACGACATGTCCGTAATCGTTGTCAGGTCCTTCAGTCCGGACCAGATGTCAGCATCAGCAGTCGCTCCAGACTGCCCTGCATCACCGCCAGCGGGTGGGCTCGGAATTCTGAGCCTTTTCCTCGCACCCCCAGTTGCGGGAGAATGTGAAGGAGGAGATGTTGACAGGTCGCGTTCCGCTTGACTTGACAATTTTGTCACCAGCAGGTCTTTCAACCCCAGCAGACCTGTGTCTGCCGGAAAGAGAGATCCAAGGTAGGCTTTAAATCTAGGATCGAGCACGGTGGCCAAAATGTAGTGCTCTGATTTCAACAGATTGACCACCCGTGAATCCTTGTTAAGCGAATTAAGGGCTGCATCCACAAGTCCCACATGCCTAGCGGAATCGCTCCGTGTTAGCTCCTTCTTCAATGCCTCCAGCTTCTTCTGCAAAAGCCTGATGAGGGGAATGACCTGACTCAGGCTGGCAGTGTCTGAACTGACTTCACGTGTGGCAAGTTCAAAGGGCATCAGAACCTTGCACAACGTTGAAATCATTCTCCACTGCACTTGAGACAGGTGCATTCCACCTACTATATCGTGCTCAATTGTATAGGCTTGAATGGCCTTTTGCTGCTCCTCCAACCTCTGAAGCATATAGAGGGTTGAATTCCACCTCGTTACCACTTCTTGCTTCAGATGATGGCAGGGCAGGTTCAGTAGTTTTTGGTGGTGCTCCAGTTTTCTGTACGTGGTGCCTGTACGCCGAAAGTGTCCCGCAATTCTTCTGGCCACCGACAGCATCTCTTGCACGCCCCTGTCGTTTTTTAAAAAATTCTGCACCACCAAATTCAAGGTATGTGCAAAACATGGGACGTGCTGGAATTGGCCCAGATTTAATGCACACACAATATTGCTGGCGTTGTCCGATGCCACAAATCCACAGGAGAGTCCAATTGGGGTAAGCCATTCCGCGATGATCTTCCTCAGTTGCCGTAAGAGGTTTTCAGCTGTGTGCGTATTCTGGAAAGCGGTGATACAAAGCGTAGCCTGCCTAGGAAAGAGTTGGCGTTTGCGAGATGCTGCTACTGGTGCCGCCGCTGCTGTTCTTGCGGCGGGAGTCCATACATCTACCCAGTGGGCTGTCACAGTCATATAGTCCTGACCCTGCCCTGCTCCACTTGTCCACATGTCCGTGGTTAAGTGGACATTGGGTACAGCTGCATTTTTTAGGACACTGGTGACTCTTTTTCTGAGGTCTGTGTACATTTTCGGTATCGCCTGCCTAGAGAAATGGAACCTAGATGGTATTTGGTACCGGGGACACAGTACCTCCAACAAGTCTCTAGTTGGCTCTGCAGTAATGATGGATACCGGAACCACGTTTCTCACCACCCAGGATGCCAAGGCCTCAGTTATCCGCTTTGCAGTAGGATGACTGCTGTGATATTTCATCTTCCTCGCAAAGGACTGTTGAACAGTCAATTGCTTACTGGAAGTAGTACAAGTGGGCTTACGACTTCCCCTCTGGGATGACCATCGACTCCCAGCGGCAACAACAGCAGCGCCAGCAGCAGTAGGCGTTACACGCAAGGATGCATCGGAGGAATCCCAGGCAGGAGAGGACTCGTCAGACTTGCCAGTGACATGGCCTGCAGGACTATTGGCATTCCTGGGGAAGGAGGAAATTGACACTGAGGGAGTTGGTGGGGTGGTTTGCGTGAGCTTGGTTACAAGAGGAAGGGATTTACTGGTCAGTGGACTGCTTCCGCTGTCACCCAAAGTTTTTGAACTTGTCACTGACTTATTATGAATGCGCTGCAGGTGACGTATAAGGGAGGATGTTCCGAGGTGGTTAACGTCCTTACCCCTACTTATTACAGCTTGACAAAGGGAACACACGGCTTGACACCTGTTGTCCGCATTTCTGGTGAAATACCTCCACACCGAAGAGCTGATTTTTTTGGTATTTTCACCTGGCATGTCAACGGCCATATTCCTCCCACGGACAACAGGTGTCTCCCCGGGTGCCTGACTTAAACAAACCACCTCACCATCAGAATCCTCCTGGTCAATTTCCTCCCCAGCGCCAGCAACACCCATATCCTCCTCATCCTGGTGTACTTCAACACTGACATCTTCAATCTGACTATCAGGAACTGGACTGCGGGTGCTCCTTCCAGCACTTGCAGGGGGCATGCAAATAGTGGAAGGCGCATGCTCTTCACGTCCAGTGTTGGGAAGGTCAGGCATCGCAAACGACACAATTGGACTCTCCTTGTGGATTTGGGATTTCAAAGAACGCACAGTTCTTTGCGGTGCTTTTGCCAGCTTGAGTCTTTTCAGTTTTCTAGCGAGAGGCTGAGTGCTTCCATCCTCATGTGAAGCTGAACCACTAGCCATGAACATAGGCCAGGGCCTCAGCCGTTCCTTGCCACTCCGTGTGGTAAATGGCATATTGGCAAGTTTACGCTTCTCCTCCGACAATTTTATTTTAGGTTTTGGAGTCCTTTTTTTTCTGATATTTGGTGTTTTGGATTTGACATGCTCTGTACTATGACATTGGGCATCGGCCTTGGCAGACGACGTTGCTGGCATTTCATCGTCTCGGCCATGACTAGTGGCAGCAGCTTCAGCACGAGGTGGAAGTGGATCTTGATCTTTCCCTAATTTTGGAACCTCAACTTTTTTGTTCTCCATATTTTATAGGCAGAACTAAAAGGCACCTCAGGTAAACAATGGAGATGGATGGATTGGATACTAGTATACAATTATGGACGGACTGCCACGGTTAGGTGGTATAAAAAAACCACGGTTAGGTGGTATATATTATAATAATAATACAATTATGGATGGACGGACTGCCTGCCGACTGCCGACACAGAGGTAGCCACAGCCGTGAACTACCGCACTGTACACTGGTTGATAAAGAGATAGTAGTATACTCGTAACAACTAGTATGACACTATGACGACGGTATAAAGAATGAAAAAAAAACCACGGTTAGGTGGTATATATTATAATAATAATACAATTATGGATGGACGGACTGCCTGCCGACTGCCGACACAGAGGTAGCCACAGCCGTGAACTACCGCACTGTACACTGGTTGATAAAGAGATAGTAGTATACTCGTAACAACTAGTATGACACTATGACGACGGTATAAAGAATGAAAAAAAAACCACGGTTAGGTGGTATATATTATAATAATAATAATACAATTATGGATGGACGGACTGCCTGCCGACTGCCGACACAGAGGTAGCCACAGCCGTGAACTACCGCACTGTACACTGGTTGATAAAGAGATAGTAGTATACTCGTAACAACTAGTATGACACTATGACGGTATAAAGAATGAAAAAAAAAACCACGGTTAGGTGGTATATATTATAATAATAATACAATTATGGATGGACGGACTGCCTGCCGACTGCCGACACAGAGGTAGCCACAGCCGTGAACTACCGCACTGTACACTGGTTGATAAAGAGATAGTAGTATACTCGTAACAATTAGGATGACACTATGACGGTATAAAGAATGAAAAAAAAACCACGGTTAGGTGGTAGGTATATAATAATAAATAATACAATTCTGGTCGGACGGACTGCCTGCCGTGTGCCGACACAGAGGTAGCCACAGCCGTGAACTACCGCACTGTACACTGGTTGATAAAGAGATAGTAGTATACTCGTAACAATTAGGATGACACTATGACGGTATAAAGAATGAAAAAAAAACCACGGTTAGGTGGTAGGTATATAATAATAAATAATACAATTCTGGTCGGACGGACTGCCTGCCGTGTGCCGACACAGAGGTAGCCACAGCCGTGAACTACCGCACTGTACACTGGTTGATAAAGAGATAGTAGTATACTCGTAACAATTAGGATGACACTATGACGGTATAAAGAATGAAAAAAAAACCACGGTTAGGTGGTAGGTATATAATAATAAATAATACAATTCTGGTCGGACGGACTGCCTGCCGTGTGCCGACACAGAGGTAGCCACAGCCGTGAACTACCGCACTGTACACTGGTTGATAAAGAGATAGTAGTATACTCGTAACAATTAGGATGACACTATGACGGTATAAAGAATGAAAAAAAAACCACGGTTAGGTGGTAGGTATATAATAATAAATAATACAATTCTGGTCGGACGGACTGCCTGCCGTGTGCCGACACAGAGGTAGCCACAGCCGTGAACTACCGCACTGTACACTGGTTGATAAAGAGATAGTAGTATACTCGTAACAATTAGGATGACACTATGACGGTATAAAGAATGAAAAAAAAACCACGGTTAGGTGGTAGGTATATAATAATAAATAATACAATTCTGGTCGGACGGACTGCCTGCCGTGTGCCGACACAGAGGTAGCCACAGCCGTGAACTACCGCACTGTACACTGGTTGATAAAGAGATAGTAGTATACTCGTAACAATTAGGATGACACTATGACGGTATAAAGAATGAAAAAAAAACCACGGTTAGGTGGTAGGTATATAATAATAAATAATACAATTCTGGTCGGACGGACTGCCTGCCGTGTGCCGACACAGAGGTAGCCACAGCCGTGAACTACCGCACTGTACACTGGTTGATAAAGAGATAGTAGTATACTCGTAACAACTAGTATGACACTATGACGACGGTATAAAGAATGAAAAAAAAACCACGGTTAGGTGGTATATATTATAATAATAATAATACAATTATGGATGGACGGACTGCCTGCCGACTGCCGACACAGAGGTAGCCACAGCCGTGAACTACCGCACTGTACACTGGTTGATAAAGAGATAGTAGTATACTCGTAACAACTAGTATGACACTATGACGGTATAAAGAATGAAAAAAAAACCCACGGTTAGGTGGTATATATTATAATAATAATACAATTATGGATGGACGGACTGCCTGCCGACTGCCGACACAGAGGTAGCCACAGCCGTGAACTACCGCACTGTACACTGGTTGATAAAGAGATAGTAGTATACTCGTAACAATTAGGATGACACTATGACGGTATAAAGAATGAAAAAAAAACCACGGTTAGGTGGTAGGTATATAATAATAAATAATACAATTCTGGTCGGACGGACTGCCTGCCGTGTGCCGACACAGAGGTAGCCACAGCCGTGAACTACCGCACTGTACACTGGTTGATAAAGAGATAGTAGTATACTCGTAACAATTAGGATGACACTATGACGGTATAAAGAATGAAAAAAAAACCACGGTTAGGTGGTAGGTATATAATAATAAATAATACAATTCTGGTCGGACGGACTGCCTGCCGTGTGCCGACACAGAGGTAGCCACAGCCGTGAACTACCGCACTGTACACTGGTTGATAAAGAGATAGTAGTATACTCGTAACAATTAGGATGACACTATGACGGTATAAAGAATGAAAAAAAAACCACGGTTAGGTGGTAGGTATATAATAATAAATAATACAATTCTGGTCGGACGGACTGCCTGCCGTGTGCCGACACAGAGGTAGCCACAGCCGTGAACTACCGCACTGTACACTGGTTGATAAAGAGATAGTAGTATACTCGTAACAATTAGGATGACACTATGACGGTATAAAGAATGAAAAAAAAACCACGGTTAGGTGGTAGGTATATAATAATAAATAATACAATTCTGGTCGGACGGACTGCCTGCCGTGTGCCGACACAGAGGTAGCCACAGCCGTGAACTACCGCACTGTACACTGGTTGATAAAGAAATAGTAGTATACTCGTAACAATTAGGATGACACTATGACGGTATAAAGAATGAAAAAAAAACCACGGTTAGGTGGTAGGTATATAATAATAAATAATACAATTCTGGTCGGACGGACTGCCTGCCGTGTGCCGACACAGAGGTAGCCACAGCCGTGAACTACCGCACTGTACTGTGTCTGCTGCTAATATAGACTGGTTGATATTTAAAGAGATATTAGTAGTATACAACAATACTATACTGGTGGTCAGGCACTGGTCACCACTCCTGCAGCAAAAGTGTGCACTGTTAATTAATATAATTGTACTCCTGGCTCCTGCTAACAACCTGCAGTGCTCCCCAGTCTCCCCCACAATTAATTATAAGCTTTTAATTTATACATTGATGACTGTGCAGCACACTGGGCTGAGCTGAGTGCACACAGACTGAGTCACACTGTGTGACTGACTGTGCTGTGTATCATTTTTTTTTTCAGGCAGAGAACGGATATAGCAGAGAGAAGTGAACGGATATATTATATTAAATAAAAGTTAACTAGCTGCTGCACTGGTCACTGACTGTGGTAAACTAACTCTGTCTGCGACTCTGCACAATCTCTCTCTATCTAATCTATCTATCTCTATTCTAATGGAGAGGACGCCAGACACGTCCTCTCCCTATCAATCTCAATGCACGAGTGAAAATGGCGGCGACGCGCGGCTCCTTATATAGAATCCGAGTCTCGCGATAGAATCCGAGCCTCGCGAGAATCCGACAGCGTCATGATGACGTTCGGGCGCGCTCGGGTTAACCGAGCAAGGCGGGAAGATCCGAGTCGCTCGGACCCGTGGAAAAAAAAGTGAAGTTCGTGCGGGTTCGGATTCAAAGAAACCGAACCCGCTCATCTCTACTTTTTTTACTATACTCTACTTCATAAGGTGGGTGGGGGGGGCCAAGAACAATTCCATCATGTACTACTTTTCTTTTCATTATCTCACAAATCGATCCATTACCACCTTATGCTGTCTTGTGTGTGCTTGACTATCAGTGTATAACAAATTCATTAATTCGAAATAATAATAATTGTGTAATACTGGGTTTTTTTTTGAAGGGGTCATTGTTGCCCATCTTTTTTGCTTAGACAAACATATTTTTGTTTATTGCTCAAATACATTAGTAATTTACAACTCATATTTAACTAGAAATACTATGGAGCGTGTGCACCAAGGAAATTATTCACAACAGTCAACAGAAAGGCTTGCAAGCTTGTAGATCATGTATAAACAAAACATTTCTCATCTTCTAAACAAGATTTAAGAGAAAAAACATTGCATTATCCCTAATATTTCGACTCTCTGGTGCACTTCATTAATGTTCTACAGAGGTGTGTTACCCAATTAGGATAAAGGAAGGAAATAGGAGGGGGTGTATTATGGCCAGCACGCCATTCTCCTAATAATAATGTATTAATGTGTAAGATAGGATGATTTGGAATTTACAGCTATGCAGTGCAACAGTTAATTTTCTTGGCTTCTCTTTAAACCCTTTTTGTCAGGAATCTTTGCTATCAACTCTACATTCTTATTTAATTAAAATGTTCTAAATTAATTATTTAAGCAATTTCAATCAATCAATCAATCAATCAATCAATCAATGGTTTACCTGCCAGTGAATTAAGGGAGCAATTGGGAGAAAAAGAAGATGAATCAGATGAGAAGAAGGGACAATGGGGGTAATTCTGAGTTGATCGCAGCAGGATTTTTGTTAGCAGTTGGGCAAAACCATGTGCACTGCAGGGGAGGCAGATATAACATGTGCAGAGAGAGTTAGATTTGGGTGGGTTATTTTGTTTCTGTGCAGGGTAAATACTGGCTGCTTTATTTTTACACTGCAATTTAGATTGCAGATTGAACATACCACACCCAAATCTAACTCTCTCTGCACATGTTATATCTGCCTCCCCTGCAGTGCACATGGTTTTGCCCAACTGCTAACAAAAATCCTGCTGCGATCAACTCAGAATTACCCCCAATGTGGGACATACACAGAAAGGGGAACAGAGGGGTACATATATGGAGCTAGAGAGAAATGAACATGTAAAGAGAGACAGATATGCATACAGGTTGTGAACAGACTAATACAAAGATGTTGATAGACACACAGACTGATAAAGAAAGAAAGAAAGAAAGAAAGAAAGAAAGAAAGAAAGAAAGAAAGAAAGAAAGAAAGAAAGAAAGAAAGAAAAAGAACTGTCTTCTGTTAGCAGCCATTTTTCTATGTGTAGAAAGGTGTACCTATGAAGTGGAGAATGGAAGTGAAATGCAGGAGGTTGCAGGGACAGGAAGCTGTGCATCATATATTAATTGCTGGCTGCTCCATGGCTTACTAAGGCTAAAAACAGTGCATTACCCAGACTACAAGGAAGCTATCCTAAACAGATGCATAACTAAGGTCTTTGGCACCCAGGGCAAGATGAATAATTGCACCCCCTCCCCCCATTCTCCATTAAAAAAATTCCCTATTGCGATAAAGGTGCGTGCATTCCCAGAAAAGGAATGTGGTCGACTAAGGAGGGCCGTTGTTTAACTTTTTGTGTGAATAACTGTGAGAGACAGATACCAGGTGCAGAGAGAGTGAGAGAGAGAGACCAGGGACAGAGTGAGAGAGAAACCAGGGTCAGAGAGAGAGACACACAAACCAAGGGCAGAGAGAGGGAGACATGGGATAAAGAGACCAGGGGCAGAGAGATGGAGATAGATACATAGAGACCAAGGGCAGAGACAGAGAGAGAGAGAGAGAGAGAGAGAGAGAGAGAGAGAGAGAGAGACTAGGGCAGGCAGAGAGGGAGAGATAGAGAGACAGAGAGACGAAGGGCAGAGAGAGGGACACAAAGGGACAGAGAGAAACAGAGACCAGAGGCAGAGAGAAAGCAAGACAAAGGGGAGAGACAGGTCATAAGCAGAGAGAGAGGGAGACATGTAAGAAACAGGGGGCCTAATTCAGACCTGATCGCTGTTGTGTGAAACCGCACAGTGGCTGATTATCAAATGACTACACATGCGTAAGATTGTAATGCACAGGCAGGAAACCAAACTGCAAAACAATCCTGTGTCTTTTTGATTGCTAGGTGAATGTAGGCTGATTGACAGGAAGCAGATGTTTTGGGGGGTGAGGTAACTGGACATTTTCTTGTAGTGCCTGGAAAAGCACAGGCGTTCCCAAGCATTTTCAGAGAGGGTGTGTGACATCAGCTCTGGCCCGGTCTGACTGTTTTGTTTGCATTGTAGGAGTAAGTCCTGGGCTACACACAAACTTCAAAGACTGGAAAAATCATTTGATGGTGAGGGAGTTGCGAACGGATTTGCAGCTGACTGGTGTTCGCAAAGCTTTTCACACGGCATATGTAGACTTGCATGGGGCAGTATTTCACTCTGTGTGGGCGGTGACTAGAGGTGTGATCAGGTCAGAATTAGGCCCAGAGACAAGGGGCAGAGAGAGAGGGAGACACAGGAGAGAGACAGAGACCAGGGCAGAAAGAGAGGGAGTCATGGGAAAGAGAGAGACAGAGAGATCAGCAGCAGAGAGAGAGGGAGACATGGGGAGAGAGAGAGGTGTGGGGAGAGAGAGAGAGAATCATGGGGAAAAGAGAGAGGTAAGGAGGAGATAGAGAGGCATTGTGAGAGAGACCTGGGTAAAGCGAGAGAGAGAGAGAGAGAGAGAGAGAGAGAGGCATGGGGAGAGTGAGGGGGGAGAGTTATAAGGCTTGATTCCATTGAACATGAATTGATTAGCACCAGAAAGAAGGCCCTGGTGATATTCAATTCAGTGTGTTGCTTTGTCGGAGAATGCCCATATTCGAGCCTTAAACAGGGTGGTTAGGCATGAGAACAGGCATTCACTGAAATAAGTGCCCTGCTGCGATGCTGTTTGCACTGCGCTAGACCACAAAACAGCATTGCAGCCCTAGTTTTGGGTGCGAGCAGATATCCACTAGTCGGACTAAACAGTGCGCTGAATTGAATAGAGCTGGGACCTGCTTCCTGGTACTATTCAACTCACCTTCAATTGAATTGATCCATAGAGGGAAGCATGGGGAAGGAGAGAGAAAGTCATGATGAGAGAATGAGAGAGATGCATGGAGTGAGAGAGAGGGGCATGGGTAGACAAAAATAGAGCAAGGCATAGGGAGGCAGAAAAAAAGCATGGGAGAGATAGAGGGAGGCATAGGGAGGGAGTGTGGTAGCATGGGGAGAGAGAGAGAGGGGGCATGGGGAGAGAGAAAAAGAGAGAGAGAGAGAGAGAGAGAGAGATAGAGGAAGAGACATGCTATAGATAGAGCCTATCATGGTAACATAGTTAATGGAGTTGAAAAAAACAAAATTGTCCATCGATTTCACACTGTATTGTAATTCTTACACTATTCTGTATGTAACTATAGTTTAACTGTAATGACCCAGATGAAGTTATCAACTATAATTTGTGCTGTCTCTAAAATGTGAAATGCATTTTAAATGCTATATCCGCAGATATATTTTTTAATTAGAAATGTATCTAATACATTTTTAAACTTATTGACTGGGTCCACCATTACTACCTTCTCTGGCAGAGAATTCCAAATCCTTTCTGCACTTACTGTGAAGAACCCTTTTCTTTGTTGGGTACAAAATTTTCTCTTCTCTAACCCCAGAGAATGGCCACGTGTCCTGAGTATATGTTTTTCAGTAAACAATTCACCTGATAGCTCCATATAATATCCCTTCATATATTTGTAAAAATTATTAATGTCTCATCTTAGATGCCTATTTTCTAGTGTAAACATATCTAACCTAGTAAGCCTTCCTCATAATTCAGTGCCTCTAACCCTTTAATCAACTTTGTGGCTCGCCTTTGTACCCTATCCTTGTGTATCCTTCCTATTTCCCTGTAGATTGTAAACTTGCGAGCAGGGCCTTCCTACCTCTATGTCTGTCTGTTATTACTAGGGATGTGCAAGGGGCACTTTTCATTTTTGTGTTTTGGTTTTGGTTCTGGTTCCACGCTTTTGTTTTGGGTCTGGATTGGTTTTGCCAAAACCACTTTTTCTTGTTTTGGTTTTGGATCTGAATGATTCTTGAAAAAAAAGAAAAGCGAAAAAATGACAGAATTTTGGGGTAATTTTGATCCTACGGTATTATTAACCTCAATAACATTAATTTCCACTCATTTCCAGTCTATTCTGAATACCTCACACCTCACAATATTGTTTTTAGGCCAAAAGGTTGCACCAAGGTTGCTGTATGACTAAGCTAAGCGACACAAGTGTGTGGCACAAACACCTGGAACATCTAGGAGTGGCACTGCAGTTGCAGACAGGATGGCCCTTAAAAAAGTAGTCCCAAACAGCACATCATGCAAAGAAGAAGAAAAAGAGGTGCAATGAGGTAGCTGTATGGCTAAGCTAAGCGACAGAAGTGTGTGGCACAAACACCTGGCCCATCTAGGGTTGGCACTGCAGTTCCACTGCACTAATGTCTAACACCAACATAGCTATCAAGGCCTCAGTTATCTGCTTTGCAACAGGCTGACTGCTGTTATATTTCATCTTTCTCACAAAGGACTGTTGGACAGTCATTTGCATAGTTGTAGTAGTACAAGTGGTCTTCCGACTTCCCCTCTGGGATGACGATCGACTCCCAGCAGCAACAACAGCAGCAGCGGCGGCAGCAGCAGCAGGAGGAGGAAGTGGTTCTTGATCTTTCCCTATTTTATCCTCCAAATTTTTGTTCTCCATTATTTTTATGGAGTTATATAACAAAATGCAGCAAAGGAGAGTGAACCTCTACACCACACAGGGCAAAACCTGTAAAAATTATTTGTATTAAATAACCCCTTTATTTGGAGTAAATAATATAGAGCACAGGACAGCACCACTGAACTTATGTGGCAGAACCACTGGACTGGACTTATACGGCAGTACCACTGGACTGGATTTATATGCTAGTACCACTGGATTTATACGGAAGTACCACTGGACATATACGGCAGTATCACTGGATTTATATAGAAGTATCACTGGAATTATACGGCAGTATCATTGGACTGGATTTATACACCAGTACCACTGGATTTATACGCTAGTACCACTGGACATATATGGCAGTATCACTGGAATTATATAGCAGTATCACTGGAATTACACGGCGGTACCACTGGATTTATACGGCAGTATCACTGGAATTATACGGCAGTACCACTAAACTGGATTTATATGGCAGTACCACTGGACTTATACGTCAGTACCACTGGAATTATGTGGCAGTATCACTGGAATTATATGGCAGTATCACTTGAATTATACTGCAGTACCACTGGACTTATACGGCAGTACCACTGGACTGGATTTATACGGCAGTATCACTGGAATTATACTGCATTACCACTGGATTTATGCGGTAGTATCATTGGAATTATACAGCAGTACCACTGGACTGGATTTATATGGCAGTACCAGTGGACTTATACGCCAGTACCACTTGAATTATATGGCAGTATCACTGGATTTATACGGCAGTATCACTGGACTGGATTTATACGGCAGTACCACTGGACATATACGGCAGTATTACTGGAATTATATGGCAGTACCACTGGACATATACGGCAGTATCACTGGATTTATAAGGCAGTACCACTGGACATATACGGCAGTACCACTGGACATATATGGCAGCATCACTGGACTGGATTTTTACACCAGTACCACTGGATTTATACAGCAGTATCACTGGACTTATACAGCAGTATCACTGGACATATACGGCAGTATCACTGGACATATATGGCAGTACCACTGGATGTATACAGCAGCACAGGGACACCATCACTGGACTGATGCAGGAAAACACAGCACCACTGCAATGGACTGGACTTATACAGCAGCACTGGACATATGGCAGCAGAGGACTCCATCACTGTGACTGAACTGATGCAGCACAAGACACTACCACTGTACTGATGCAGGACAACACAGCACCACTGCACTGGACTTATACAGCTACACTGGACATATGGCAGCAGAAGACCACCATTGTGACTGGACTGATAGAACATAAGACAATACACTGGACTGATCAGCACAATACAGCACTGGAATCACCGCCCCACTTTCCCGCCCGCACAAACACTGAGGACAGAGACATGTCCTCTTGCTACACTCTCCAATGCCGGAGTGAAAATGGCGGCGACGCGCGGCTCCTTATATGGAATCAAAAACCTGCGAGAATTGGACAATGGAATGATGACATTTTGCCTTGTTCTGGTTTCTGAGTCAGGCGGGAAAACCCGAGCCTGACTCGGATCCGGGCTTATGACGTGAAGTCTGGTAGGGTTCAGTTCTCTGAGAACTGAACCCGCTCATCTCTAGTTATTACCCAGTTTGTCTTATCACTGTTAATTGCAATTGTAAAGCACAACAAAATATGCTGTGCTATATAAGAAACTGTAAACAAATAAAATAATAAATAAATAAGGAAGGCATGCGGAGCCGGATATAGAGGCATGGGGGAGAGAGAGAGTACACTAAAAGTTTTGTGGGACAGTCAGTTATGTTATACACTGAGATTTGCCAGACGAGAAACATTGTCATGGAAACACACATACCTACCCTGCCGCTGGAGCTTTATTGCTGTCCCTGTCACCGTTCTCCAGCTGTCACTCCCAGTATGGATACCATAGACCCATGTTGGGCAGGAAGAGCAAGGCGGCCAGCCCCTGCAGCAACCGCTTCTCTTTCCACCACATGGGAAGCCCATGCCCAGCTGCTCCCCAGTCTTACTCACTCTGCTCTCATGACAGCCAGTACTCAGAGACAGGTGACGGCACTGCACCCAATGGAGACATGCTGGAGCGGAGCATGGACACTTCTACTGCATGCTCCCATGGTGTCGGCGTCATGTGGTTATCTCCTCTCCAGCCGGAGGAGATCGGGGTTGGCTTGTTCCAAGGCTAGAGGGTCACATTGGTGCGCTTGTCGGCACCAGTGCACCCAGGCACGTTCCCTGCTCGCCCAATGCTAGTTATGCCACTAATCCTAAATAACTTGATTTCAGATAGGATCATGCACAGCATTCCTGCATATGTTCTGTGGAAATCTGAGCACCATAACACACAGTTTGAGAATCACTGCTCTAGTTTATTCTTTGGTTCTAGTATTTTATCTGTGACTTTGGGATGGGCTTTTTGTTTACATTAATGCACAGTTTACCTTATGCCTCAATCTTTTTTACCATTTATTTAGCATACATTATTACAACAATATTACGCTAATACCATTATTATTAACTCAATTTCTTTTTGTCTCGTCATTTTGTTTTGAAATCAAGTATATGGCATCCCACGCCATTCCTTCTGGAATGCCTGTGTTTTCCCTGGCTCACTGTTTTTCACCTCTTTTTGCTCGCAGGGGGGAAATTCAGCACGAATTTGCTATTTAGAGAATTAGAAAATTGAGTCTGGCTGTGCATGTGCAGCGCTTGCATTGAGCAAGTGTGAGGGGTAATAGCAACAGAAATTAAATACAGATCATAGCACAATGTAGCCGCTGTTTGACTGACAAGAAGCCTGCATTTCTGGGTGGAAACCTGAGGTTTTCTGGGTGTGTCAGAAAAAGCACAGGTATGCCAAGGCGTTTTTGGAGAGGGTCTCTGACATCAGTTCAGAGCACTTCCAGGCCATCTCAGTCGCAGATTAGTGGCAGCCTCAGATGGCAAAAGATCTTTGACATTCCGGAAATTGCGTATGCATCTGTGAATGGATACCGATCTGCGATGCTTTTGCAAATTTGCAATAGGCATTTTTTTTTCCTGTTGGGGCGGCGCCTTTCTACTCGCAGACAACTGCAATTTCTCAGAATAATGAGCCATGCTGAATTAGGTCCAAAGAAGCTGTAAAACAGGGATGGGGAACCTTCGGCCCTCCAGCTGTTGTTGAACTACACATACCAGCATGCCTTGCTACAGTTTTGCTATTTGGCCATGCTAACACTGTTCCAGGGCATGCTGGGATGAGTAGTTCAACAACAGCTGGAGGGCCAAAGGTTCCCCATCCCTGCTGTAAAATGTACCTAGCAAGTGGATGGGGCAAATGGAAACTGGGAACTGGTAAATTGGAACAATTCAAAACAGACTTTGATTTGCAAGTTTAATTAAGAGAAAAATACATTTTGCAGAGCTATGAGATCCAGAAAAGTTAACTGTGTGATCACTCTAGTCATTGTGAGATACAGGTGTGACACAGTTCCAGACCCAGTGAATCACATGGTTGGAGGTGTCACTTGACAGGCCTATTCTCCCCAATTACTGAAATCTATTTGTGACATCTCTTTGTGTGTAGTATTGATATACTCCAAAAGATATTAGAGGAGAACAGTAAGTACATTTTGTTTGACAAAACATACCGAAAATGTCTTAGTATTTTTTTCTACAGCTTGCTGTGATTGTCAGCGTTATGAGAAAAATCTAATCATATAAAGCTTTGAAAAAAGTCAAATTGTATTAAATAACAGTTTACAGACTTCAAAACATGCAACATTCCAGCCTGCTGCAATTCAAAAGTTTCCAAAAGTGTTTTATGAATGCAGACTTGGCTGTCAATGTATAATATGGCCTCTTTGACCAAAACTAGAGCAAATTATTCTATTTCTACAAACACGAATCTCTTTTCCAATGATTTACAAGTTGCCTTCAGTATACCTGACAGAAGAAAGTAATCTGCAGTATAGGAGCATATATTACGTTGGTCTTACTGTAGCAGTTGGGAATTAATTATATGCAAGTGCATGATTTGAAAACGCATCCATTTTTTTATGCAACAAATCGATTCTTACTATAATTTATGAGACCCTGCAAAAGTGCTTTCCAGCAGATTCTTCTGAACTATAATTTTGATTTAAACTGTCAATCTGGTTTTGTAAAGTACATTTTCAGTTGACTTTGGAGCTGTACAATAACTTTGGATTAGTGTTTAAACTATTGTGCATGATGTGGTTAAAGGTCATGTTTTTTCTAAGCATTAAGAAATGAAGTAGGCAATAATGCTTCTAGTTTAATTTTACTTGGATATCTGAATAGTAATTGCTGTTCTGTCCTTATTGCTCTGTTCTGCAGTAATTGATGGCATTAACCACATCTAAATATATAATTAAAGGGCAACAAAACTCAACTCTCATACATAAAGTTTTGTAGTAAAATACAGTGGGGGTCATTCCGAGTTTATCGCTAGCTGCCGTTGTTCGCTGCGTAGCGATCAGTGAGAAAAATAGCTAATCTGCGCATGAGAATGCTCCGCAATGCGCACGCGCGTCGTACAGGTACAAAGTTCATTGTGGTTTTGCACTGGTTATAGCAACGATTCCAATCGCACAGCTGGCCGCAAAGAGATTGACAGAAAGAGGGCGTTTCTGGGTGTCAACTGACCATTTTCAGGGAATGCTTAGAAAAACGCAGGCGAGGCAGAAAACACGCAGGCATGGCTGGGTGTTCGCTGGGTGGGTGTGTGACGTCAAAAGCTGTACCTCCGTCGTTAGAATCAACGCACACGAAGAGTAACTACAGGGTGGGCCTTGTTTTGCACAAAAAGATTTTGCAGGCGCTCTGCTGCACAAGCGTTTGCACTTCAGCAAAGCAAAAATACACTCACCAGTGAATGGCGACAATTCATTTGCACGGCTGCTAAAAACTGCTAGCGAGCGATTAACTCAGAATAACCCCCAGTGTACAGTATTATTGTGACATTAGTAAACAAATGTGTTAAAAAGTTAATAATTGCAAACCCACTGTTTACAGACAGCTGAACTTTACAGAGTTGGAAGACAGCCCTGTAGTAAACATTCATAGTGTGTAGCTCAGCAATGGCAGTCTATTATCCCTAGCACACTGCACTGTTCACAGTGCACAGTGCATACTCATTTGGGAAGGCAGAGCATGAAACACAGAAGGCAATGTGTTGTGGCAATGCAGTGCTTTGTTCTTATCACAACTGATGTCTTCACAAGAGACACTGAAAATTATAACAAATATATTAGTTAAAATAGTGATAAATATGCCCCTAGTGCTTTATTATCTTCAAAAAATATTAGCTTATTGCTTTCTACACAGTGTTGGACTGGGGCATGAAGGGCCCACTAGGGGAATGCGGTGGTAAGAGCCCATGTTTAGGGGTGTGACCAGTCTACAGAGAGGGTGTGGCCAGCCACCCATTGTATTGATTATCATTAGAGAGAGTATGGGCTGGAGGCTGGATCCCTTGATAAATATATACAGTAAATACAGCCAGTGCATGCATTATAATGTACTAGCATAATAATAACTATTAGATATGTGCGCCGGACCATTTTTGCTGGCATGGGATTTGGCTCTGATTCATATATATATATATATTATATATACACTGTGACAGTGTACATGCTGACTGCATGAGAGGCAGAAGAAGATGTCTCACTGATATCTAATTGTAAAGTGCAACGGAATATGCTGCACTATATAATAAACTGTTAATAAATAAATAAATAAATAAATAGCTGCAAAACAAGCACTCATAAATAAGGTTAAGGCCTGGGTTTTTTCCTTGCCACTGCAATTTTATGTTTTTCTGCACCAAACTTTACATTTATTAGAAGTGTTTTTTTCTTTACCACTGCATATTGTTTTTTTTTTATATTTTAGATGCCCTGACTTAGACTTTCTATGCCCTTGAGCACTGGCTTTTGTAGAAGACATTGAATGACTGGCATCATCATCGTGACTGGTAGTAACAGCTGCAACACTAGTATTTGGTTGCTCTTCTCTAAACTGATCATTACCCATTTTTCTAAAGTAGGTCACTGTATGGAGTCACTAGACTTATACATGCCCGTGAACAAAGTGTACCAGGGTAAAGCACACCAAACAATACAATCAATATATCTACAGTGTGTGTATGTATATATATATATATATATATATATATATATAATACTGTTAAAAAAATAAAGGGAACACTTAAACAACACAATGTAACTCCAAGTCAATCACACTTCTGTGAAATCAAACTGTCCACTGATAATGTCGATTATCTTTACAGGAATAAAAGCTATACCTTAAACACACCGTCAATACACTTTAAACCTTTAGCCGCTGCGGCCGCTATAATTAGTTCACACTCTACACACCTTTTACGCTATTTGCGGACAGAGTCCCGTACACACCCAGAGATACACTTAAAACCTTCTACAGCAATCCAATGCAATAATAACAATAATAATACACTTTAAGCCTTAGGAGGGCAATGAGCACACAACACCAATTGTGATTAACCGCTGGGTTCCGACACCACAGTTGATTATTTCTGAAAGGGGGTTTACAATACAAATTATATACTACAATACAAACAATATATATAACAGAATAATGGCTACAGGTCAATGTACATACGTGAGAATATTCGCGTGCGCTTCCTGGTCCAGTCCTCCATAATCAAATAGATAACATTGTGAGTCTTGTCACTGGCCGCTCTGCAGCAGGCTTTATTTATACAAGTCTTCCAAAAGCAATACAATGGATACTGTAATCCCTTTGTCCATTGGACACAGGGATGCATCTTTACAGTACAGGAGAGGTCATAGGTTGATTTGAAAAGGTAGGCGATGTCTTTCTCAACTGTTCTTGTGGGTGATCTCCTCTGGATTCCCGCCGCATACATAATTGTTATGCACACCAGTGCCAGCAGGAATGTACTGGTGTCTGAACGGTGAGGGATGCAAAACAAATGAACTCACAGACAGACTGGGGAATATGACATTACATACACAGAAGGTGATAGGGTAACAAAATAAACACAAAGTGAACAGAGAAGCCCAAAGGCTAAGAAACTGGGTGTCTCCTTAGTATTAGGAATGCTCAGATGGAAAGAAGCGAGATGTAGTGATTTAATACGTAGAGAACCCGAAATGCTGTTGCTAAGGGTAACAGCAAAACCCTAAAGGGTTACCAACGGGTGTGGCAGTAAACTCCTTGGTCAGAGATGGAATAATAGACACAAGGAGAGTCTCCACAATCCTAGTCCTCACTTGCAGTGCACTGGTTCAGCTTACTGCCACTAAACTGACACCTGAACACCTTGCACAGTGAGAAAGGATTTTGGCAGGCAAGTCAGAGAATACAGCCGCAAACTTGCTAGGTTCACAGAGTAGCAAAAGAACCCCAGCAGGTTAAACGACTGACTCCAGTCTTACTGCTAGGTCTGGATTGGCAGAGTGTAATACCAAATCCCAAGGCCTATTTGCAGTAAGCAACAAACAAATACAAAGTTTACACAGTACTAGCTAGCTTTCAGGAACTGACTAACCAACAAAGATTCAGCAGCATCTGCCTAAACTGAGAAGAGGGTTTATATAGCAGGTGCTGTCCACGCGCCACTCAGACCTCACAGACTGTGAGCACAAAAACCAGCACCGGATCCCCTGCCGTGCACAGAGCCTGTAACCACTGCACAGCAAAAGACCCGAACCGGAGTATCAGCTACGCTCAGGTTACTCCGCTAGCACTTGTCTCCCGGTTGCCATGACAACGTGGCAGCACAGAGCAGGAGACCCTAACAATAATATACAGTAAATACAGTTTATATCTATATTCTGCTTCTGCACATAACTATCCGCAGGAACATGCGATCTTCCGCAGACCAACACCGGAATGTTTCCCTTAAAATACCCTACAGCTGGATACCAAATACCACCTTATAACCTTAGTCTGTCCCCTTTTATCCTGTAAAGGTGAATCCCTTTGTTCTGCTACCATTTAAACAGCTATAACTTTCTGATGTGGTGCAAGGAGACTATGTGTACATTGTGCACTATTTGGATTAAATATGTAATGTGTTTTGATGGCTCTCCATGCGTACACAAACTCTGCCGTAAATAACCATACCACCAGCCGATGCGCAGGTCACGCAGGAGCGACCATACGCAAATTGCGGATATGTGCACGCACGGCAGAACAAGTGCACGCGCAGTGGGCATGTGTGTGCAGTTTATATGTGCTGTGTGTTCTTCAATATTTTTCGACTTTGACCGTCCACCCTTTGGCAGTCACCAATAACTGCCACTATCTAATCACTAAACATATAAATATCAATACAATATCTACAGACGATTGGATAGTCGGAGGAGAGTTGTAGGCGGGAAATGTATGACCTAGTGGGATAGTAAAAAGCATGTATGTATGAATCCATGTCTGAGGGGCATGTATTATCGTGCCGTATATGTTTTAGATAAGCTTCGAGGTATTGCGAAGTATACATTAAATCCTTCTTATCCCGTATTAAGGGTCTGTAAGTGGGCTGACAAACACTACCGAGCTCTTTTCGGCTTCTTGTTCCAGCAAATGGGGTGAACATTTAGTTGATGATACATGGAGGGGGAACATATGTGAGTGCTAGTATATGTGGATATCACCTGTCGACTATGTTTGTCATTAACTGGAGGTTGTATAGATGAAGATAAGACACATATCTAAAATACATTCACATAACAATTTCATAATCATTCTTGGGTAGGGCTGATGTCTTTTCCGGATGCGTGTATCTGGGCAGAGGGGGAGACAAAGGAAAAACGGCTGAAATTTGTGCCATGCTTGCGCCGCGTTAGAATTCGAACACACCTAAATATCAAGCCAATAATTATGATGACTCCCAGGATACAAAGGAGAAACTTTCCTACACTCATAATAACATTTTGAGCCCACTCTCCTAATCCTGAGAACCAATTTCGTGGGTTCAACCATGAGACCCAGCCGGTCAGCTCATTACCCACAGCGGACAGGGTAAGGTTGTGTCTCCTCCGGAACTCCCACTTCAACTGCAATATAAAATCCATCTTTTGATCGATAATCTCTGTGAGGTCGTCAGTGCTGTTTGTAATATACATACAGCACTTCACACCATACTGAGTTGCCAAAGTGACACAGTACCCACCCGTCATGGCTGTGATATAATTAAGGACCATCCTGTGCTGGATCAGTTCCGTCTTGTAAGCTTGTAACTCCCTTCCCGTATACCTGAAGGTGTCGTCATACATCTCAGTGATATTATCTATCAAGTTCGCTAGCGCATGGAAATACCTATAATTTATAATTCCTCTGGCAGTATGGGTGATGGCTAATGCGAGAAGGAATTGAATCCCGGTGGATTCGTGGATCAAATCAGAGGCTACGTGCTCTGTCCTCTCTATGAGG
Source organism: Pseudophryne corroboree (assembly GCF_028390025.1). NCBI lineage: Eukaryota > Metazoa > Chordata > Amphibia > Anura > Myobatrachidae > Pseudophryne > Pseudophryne corroboree. The sequence continues at coordinate 321,774,160 of NC_086451.1, forward strand.
TGTCTCTTGACGATGTGTTCATAGTGAGTATGAGTATAAGGAGCCTGAGCACTGTGGTGAACATCTTTCATCTTATCATGGGTTATGGTCATGACCTCTGGCAACACTCTTCCAACATAACACAATCCTTCTGAGTTCGGGAAAAGCCACTTATACCCCTTCCTCCGACATATGAAATAGGCGTCATCGGGGAGAACATAGGGGACAGAATATGACATTACCATATTACAAACTTTCCAAGTGAAAAACCCAATCCCTAGTTCTACCATCTGCTCAGTACAAGTATCGGGCTGGATGATATGAGCACAGTACCCTGGTGATACTTCTCCAACCCACATGGTCTTGCTTCCTCGAGTATACCTATACCGAAAATACCTTCCACTGTTGGCTATTTGGCGTACAAGTTCAGAGTCTATGGGTATCCTATCAGCTCTGTGCGAAAAGGCCATTGTCTGGTTATTCCACGTCACTTCCCAATTTCCCGGTTTTTGGTAATTGGAAATATTGAAACATAATAAGGATCTATCTACATGATACTGGTGGAGCTTCAAACTAGGGGGCCTAGAAATACTGAATTTTTTGTCCACCGGTCTCCCACCCCGTAATTCGAGTACCTCATCTATTGCTAAAGGGTACGGTACTAATCCTGACTTGCTCTGACCTTGAGGTACTTGTGAGCACACCAAGCATTCTGTCTGGTTTAAGACCTTACCCACTAGTGAGTGGTAATCACTCAATGGATGACGGTCCATGTTGATATTAAGGCTGGACTGACCCATCCTCGACTATGTTCTCACAATTCCTACAAATGCAATTTTCCTCAGCCAATAACCCTTCACAGTGCCTCCGAGCTCCCTGACTACCAGATCGCTTTCTGATACTCGCCTTTGCTCGAGTGATGTGTTGCTCTTGAGATTCTACAAATCCTTCCCCACCATCAGAACCCATTCCAGATCCTTTCTCGACCTCTGTGGGACCCTCACCGAAACAGACTGTCCTGGTCAACAACAGGATTAACAGGAAAACCCGGAACGCAGTCTCTTGGGGTAAGTCCATCTTGTTAAGGGAATAGAAAGGGAACAAGAAAGGGGGGAGAAAAAGAAGAAGAGAAGGAGGGTAGTGGGGAATGGAAAAAATAAAAAAACTGGTGCGACAACCGCCTCTGGTCTTATTGTTCTCCACGCTCAGGTGCCGTCTCAACAGTACTGCCTCTCATCCTTCCCGGAACAGACACTCCAGTGATACGATGTTCTCTCTGGGTCAGCGACCTTCTTACAGTGGGACGAGTGGACCCAAGTCTCTCTTTCGGCAACCTTTAATGCTGTCGTGCTGGTTAGCAAGACTTGGTACGGTCCTTCCCACCTGTCAATGAGGCAACCTGAGCGTAGAAAATTTCGAATCATTACATAATCCCCAGGTTCAATGTCATGACAATTACTGTTCGGTAGGTCAGGAATAACCAGCTTTAGATTTCTATTTTGATTCCTCAGCTGCTGGCTCATCCTAACCAAATATTTTACAGTCACTTCATTATTGCATTTCAAATCATCCTGGGGGTCTATCATTACATGGGGTTGTTGGCCAAAAAGAATCTCAAAGGGTGATATTTTAAGAGGGGACCTGGGAGTGGTTCTGATGCTGTACAATACTAGTGGCAAAGCTTCTGGTCACAACAATCCAGTCTCAGCCATCACTTTGCTCAGCTTGTTCTTAAAAGGGCTGTTCATTCTCTCCACCTTCGCACTCGCCTGTTGTCCCATATCTACACACAAATTCCTGCACAATTTTCTTTGCAGTGAACGTAGCAGTATTTGTGGCAGCAGGGAACGCTTCTACCCAATTGGAAAATACATCAATACAGACTAACACATATTTTAAATTCCTACAGGGTGGTAACTGTATGAAGTCAATTTGTATTACCTGAAAAGGGCCGTCTGTCGGAGGGATATGGGATGGTTCTGTTAGTATTGACTTTCCAATATTCTTCCTCAAGCAAGTAAGACATGGCATTGCTCTCTTACCCGCATGAGAAGAGAATCCTGGCGCACACCAGTAGGCTCTCACCAGCTTACACATACCCTCTTTACCCAGATGAGTCAGACCGTGTGCCGCCTCAGCTAAGCTTGGAAGATATGCTCTGGGGGCAACTGGCTTACCGTGTCCACCTGTCCAGAGTCCTGATGACTCCTGGCCATACCCCTTTGACCTCCAGACCGCCTTTTCCTGTGGAGAACACAAATTTTGTATTTCAATTAATTTTTATGTGTTGATTGTGTTGAATGTCATCAGTGATGTGATGTTAGTTTGTATGGGGGTGCTGGCTGCTGATTTAGCAGCTTAGTCTGCCCGGCTGTTACCAAGTGAGATTGGGTCTTGGTTGTAAGTGTGTGCTTTGCACTTGATAACAGCCACTCTGTGTGGTTCTTGTATTGCTGTTAGAAGCCTTTTTATGTGGGATGCATGCGCTACAGGTGTGCCAGCTGCCGTCATGAAATTTCTGAGGCGCCACAGGGCCCCGAAATCATGCACTACTCCAAATGCATACCTAGAATCTGTGTATATATTGGCTGACTTACCCTTGGCCAATTCACACTCTCTGGTTAGGGCGACCAGCTCAGCAACTTGTGCTGAGTGCGGTGGGCCCAGGGGTTCAGCTTCTATGATACCTCTGTCATCTACGACTGTGTATCCAGTACACAGGTCTCCCGAGTCCGTCTGTCTGTGGCAACTAACATCAGTGTAAAAAGTAAAATCTACGCCTTCCAGTGGGTTGTCACTGATGTCAGGTCTTGCAGTGAAAGTCTGATTCAGATATTCCATACAATCATGCGTATCAGTATCTGTACTAAATCCTCCTTCACCATCATTCTCATCCTCCACCCTTTGTGCCTGTCCAGGCATACTTGGAAGATAACTTGCAGGATTTAGTGTGCTGCATCTCTTTATGGTGATGTTTACAGGGGCCATTAGTGCTAAATCCCACTTTGTAAACTGTGCCGATGAGACATGTGTGGTTTGGGCGGAGTTCAGTAAGGCTGATACTGCATGTGGTGTATGGATGGTCAGGTTGTGTCCTAACACTACGTATTTGCTTTTACTTACTAGCAAAGCTATCGCTGCAACACTTCGCAAGCATGTGGGGAGAGACCGTGCTTCGGTGTCCAACTGTGCACTGTAGTAAGCTACCGGCCTGCTGGCATCACCATGTCTCTGGGTTAAAACTCCTGCTGCGCACCCTGCGCTTTCTGTACCGTATAATTCAAAGGGCTTCCCATAATCTGGCATACCTAATGCAGGTGCCTGTGATAGGCACTGTTTGAGTCTCTCAAAGGCCATTTCAGACTCATCTGTGTGCGAGATCCGATCTGGTTTGTTCGAGGAGACCATTTCTTGAATAGGTAAAGCCAGTATGGAGAATCCTGGGATTCAGTTTTGGCAGTACCCACACATTCCAAGGAAAGTGCGGATCTGTTGCTGGGTTTGTGGCAGGTTCATGTCACGAATCGCCTGTATTCTATCAGCGGTGAGATGTCTAAGTCCTTGAGTCAAGCAATGTCCCAAATATTTTACCCTGGTCTGGCACAGCTGCAACTTATCCTTTAAAACCTTGTGTCCCATATTAGAAAGGTGAAACAGAAGCTGTTTCGTGTCTTTCAAGGATGATTCGAATGAATCAGAACACAGCAATAAGTCATCGACAAACTGTATTAATACTGACCCGCTCTCAGGTTGAAAGGATTGTAAACAGTCATGCAAAGCCTGGGAAAAAATACTTGGGCTGTCAATGAAACTTTGGGAGAGACGAGTCCAGGTGTCCTGACTAGTATGCCCTGTTGTAGCAATCGCTCTATGATGGGGTACACTCCTCATTCTACCTCTGGCTTCAGAGGGTACTGAGGGATTTTTGGAGCTATCCTACCGTCTTTTACTTGCACTACTTCCGGAGCTACATTCGCCATCAATCCAGTGTCTTGTCCATCTTTGGTCCAAAGGGAACCCGGTATTTGTGAGATCATTTCCTCTACCTTTGATGGACACTTGTCTATAACAGCAGAATGCAACATTAGCCTTTGAGGGGTGTCTAATATATCTTGCACTTCCTGAACATGATTCTCATGTATATCCAAGAAGACACCCTCAGGAGTACAGTATATGACACACCGCATTTTACACAATAAATCTCTTCCAAGCAGGTTAGCCGGAGCCGCTGCAGCCATCAAAAAAGAATGCTTGGTTTGCAAGGGCCCTATCGTAATCTCTGCAGGTCTACTCAGAGCCTAGTGTTGCACTATTCCTGTTACTCCCATTGCCGAAATTGTTTTACCCGTGGTTTTCATACCTACAGTTGAATTTAACACTGACCTGGCCGCCCCTGTATCTACAAGAAAAGGTAATGGTACACCAGCTACATCAACCGTGACCTCAGGTTCACTACCAAGGCTAGCAATCAACTTCACTGGCTGCAGACTACAGGTGTGGCCCAACCCCTATGGTGTGATGATACACTCCCGCAGCGCGTTGGCAGCTACGATATGTGGGGGAGGTAGCTGAGAATTTCCGGAGGTCTGCCCATCTCTCCTTGGGGGGTACCTCCTTGTTTCCCCAGCATGTGGCTCGTAACTTCTCCTGCGTGGTCCCTGATCCCAATTATGTGAGAAGTAGTGTGGTTCGTATTCTCTGTCTAGGGTTCTATCTTGGCTATGCGCTCTACTACTCCTACAGTCATTGGCAAAATGCCCTTCCTTCCTACAAATGTAGCATATTCTAGGTCTGTCCCAAACAGCAGGGGTCCGGGTTTTTGGCTGATGGTGTTTTGCCGTAAGGGCCTGTGTACTTACCATCATCAGATTTCCCCCCTGTGACTCCCTGTGTTTAATGATGTTCCTATCATGCTCGACAGCGGACTCTCTCAATGCAGCCACTGAGATACCTCTCCAGTTTGGTAGAGAGGTCTGTACCCTTGTTCTGAGTGTCTCCTTCAACCCATCCATTAATACTGAAACAGCAACCTCCCTATGATGTGCATTGTCCTTAATATCCTCAACCCCAGTGTATCTAGTCATTTCCTGCAGTGCTCGATGGAAATATTCGGATGCCGTTTCACCTTCCTTTTATCTTATGGAAAAGATTTTATTCCATTTGACAACAGTAGGGAAATATATTCCTAATTGCAGATTGATTTGTCGTACCTTCTCCTGAGTGTACTCATCAGTGATAGGTACTTCTTCGTCTAAATTGCAATCAGTTATGAACTTCGCGGGGTTAATATTGGAGGGTAAACATACCCGTAGTACTGTTCGCCAATCTTTGTTTGTGGGTTCGGTGGCGTTACCTAACTCTTCAATGAACCTCTGGCATGCGACTAGATCCTTTCTGGGATCGGGAAACTCTGACATAATTGACCTCAATTCTGTCCGGGACCAGGGACAATGCATGGCAATGTTCCTGATGGGAGTGACTCCCTGAGCGTCAGTCTTCCCATTGGGAACTGCAATCACCCTGACAGGATTTAATTCAATTACATCCTTCTGGTTTGATTCTACAATGTGGGGTGCTATGGTTTCTGCATAATGTATGGTACCGTACTTACCTGTGGACATGACCTCACTTATCCCTCCGCTAGGGGGCCTGACTACTGCTCTTGTTGGTTGGGCCGTGCCCACCTGAGTGTCTTGTATGGTGGCTGCTAGAGAGAGTGCCGATATCGTGTTGGGCTCATCTTCTTGTTCGCAATCCTGGGGAAAATTTAAAACAGGATACAACTGGCAAGGGTTAGGGTTAGTACATTTTGCAATTACACTATTATTCTGTACCAATGTATCATTGCCTGTAGCCATTTTCTCCCCAACCATATATGGTGGTGGTGCCGTCACCATTGTTTTCCCGCTAGGTTTGGAACCTGCTGCGCAAGCTAATTCCTTTTGCATATCCCCCTCCTTTTGCCATAAATTTAAACAGTCTGTATGTTTAATCCTTTATTTCTTGGATTTTATCAGACATATCCTTAGCCTTAAGTTCTGTAATACCTCTGGTTCAAAGCTGCCCACTCTATGGAATGGTACCCTATCATTGTTGGTCATACATATCCACTCATTGCATAAACCTTCTGTATGTGAACCATATTTTTCACACATGATAAACCTTGCGGAGCCTTTTGGCCACGATTCTGCCTGAACCCTGTATAAACGTCTCTTACTTGAGCAACTGGCTCCCATATTTGTGTGTCTCTTCTAATACCTTTTAAAAAATTCCCACAAACACCAATACTCAATCTAAGTAGACGGTGGAAGTATACCTGAGCGCCTTCCTCTCGCTCGTGCCCACGCTGGCCAGTACTACCATACACTGTTGATAGCGAAGGCAATGTACCCAGTTTAGGGCTCCTATCAGACCTTACACCGTAATTTCTTTCGGTGGAAGTTCTGTTTGGAATATTTTCCTGAGAGAGGCAGTGAAAATTTCCTTTTTGGTTTCTTTCACTGGAATTGTTTGAAGGGTGAAAAACAGAGAAATTAGATAACTATTTTTCACTCTTTCCAGTGAAGCCCACCAGGGAGATTTCCCGAAGTTATCAAAGAAAAACCCCTTGGTCTATACAATCACGTCTGCGTATGCTCTTCCACAGATGATACAATAATATCATGTTGTTCTGTACAGAACAAACGGACGTGTGATGCAATAGCACAGCCTATAGATACTAGTTATCTATATGCCCTACGATTGTTGTAGACCACCTAGTACCACCTAGTAGACCACCTCAGAGTTGTATGGGATACCACTCAGTCCACTAAGACCACTTTAGTCCACTCTTAATAATGCAGGGTTGCGAACCCTACGCCACCGGATCTCTACTAACCCAGTGTGCACACCTAGACCACTTTAGTAGTCCAACTTGTTCAACTAGTTCTTGGGTTCAGTATCCACTCACTCCTGCGCTCGCTCACTCAAATGCACTTTATTTTTCTGTACAGAAAATTATCATTCAGACAAGCAGCTTTACTCCCAGAGGCAACACAGTAAATAAGGGTTTTATACTAAACTTTGGTAGCTGGGCAATCTTGTGTTATTGTAGCGTGGCTACTATCCCACCTTTAAACTAAATGAACTATCATGTGGTTTTATTATGTGCACACAACGCTAAGCAAGCTTGCGTAATTACGCAACCATACGTACCTTTATGCCACATGTGTTGGCCTTGCGCTACATGCAAGTTTTTTGTACGCTGTACTCACATTCCGTACCACGTGTACCAATGTGCGGACGCAATAAAACAACTCACAAAATTTCTAGAAATGTGAGCAATATTAACTATAATCATTCACTTAACACGCCACACAGTTTCTTTTCTGTATAAACCCTTATAACTAGGCCAGACTGCGTTTGTGTTTTACACAACTTCCTTAATATTTATATTATGAATCTAGTAATGTGAATGTTATGGCAACAATGTGGGAGAGTATGCACAGGGTATGGGTGTACGCTTTTGTTGTGTACGCTTTTGGTGCCAAAAATAAATTCACAGATTTTGAATAACTTTTTATCTGCTTACCTTACGAGTTCTTACCAGCATCTCTACAAACCATACAGAGCAGACACCATCTAATCAGCAAATAAGTAGGGTTTTCAGTATATCCACCGACCAAGAAAAGGATACGTAGGATCCCCCGTCCACCCTTATGCTGATAGATTATGTCTGCTTGTGACCTATTAAGCAGTAAAAATGTGGAAAATCGGACGATGCCCCCAATTGATAATGTCGATTATCTTTACAGGAATAAAAGCTATACCTTAAACACACCGTCAATACACTTTAAACCTTTAGCCGCTGCGGCCGCTATACTTAGTTCACACTCTAAGCACCTTTTACGCTATTTGCGGACAGAGTCCCGTACAGTGTATGTACTTTGCGTACACACGCCGCGCTGACGGTACAAAGTACTCTCAGCGCGTACACACCCAGAGATACACTTAAAACCTTCTACAGCAATCCAATGCAATAATAACAATAATAATACACTTTAAACCTTAGCAGGGCAATGAGCACATGACACCAATTGTGATTAACCGCTGGGTTCCGACACCACAGTTGATTATTTCTGAAAAGGGGTTTGCAATACAAATTATACACTACAATACAAACAATATATATAACAGAATAATGGCTACAGGTCAATGTACATATGTGAGAATATTCACGTGCGCTTCCTGGTCCATTCCTCCGTAATCAAATAGATAACATTGTGAGTCTTGTCACTGGCCGCTCTGCAGCAGGCTTTATTTATACAAGTCTTCCAAAAGAAATACAATGGATACTGTAATCCCTTTGTCCAATGGACACAGGGATGCACCTTTACAGTACAGGAGAGGTCATAGGTTGATTTGAAAAGGTAGGCGATGTCTTTCTCAACTGTTCTTGTGGGTGGTCTCCTCTGGATTCCCGCCGCATACATAATATACAGTAAATACAGTTTATATCTATATTCTGCTACTGCACATAACTATCTGCAGGAACATGCTGTCACTGGCCTAGACTGAGGGTGTTGTGAACTCGAGGACTCTTCCGATGGTTGGGAAGAGAAACCACAACTGAGCCGGAAAAGGGGAGGCCTAATATAGGATTTCCTCATACAGGACGCTGACAATGGAGTTAGATGAAATATTGATGAGTTTTATTGTAGGGAAAACAACTTAAAGTCAAATGACAAAAGGGGTAAATGTCCTTACCCACTGAAGGGTTTTATGAGCAGGATTTGAGATACTGGTAACTGGAGAAACTGTGGGTGATATTTAAAAGTCACTGATAACTTATAAATGATGATAAAGGCACAGATGGAAAAAGAACTTGTAAGCGGTGACAGAGACACTGATGATGTGAAGAACTGAAGTGCAGGGGTTGTAGACGCTGTTAATTTGTAGAACTTGAGAACAGTGACAGAGACGCTGATGATGTGAGGAACTGAAGTGCAGGGGTTTTAGACGCTGTTAATTTGTAGAACTTGAGAACGGTGACAGAGGAACTGAAGTGCAGGGGTTTTAGACGCTGTTAAGTTGTAGAACTTGATAACGGTGATTTAGACCCGCAGCCACGCTGATTCCTAGAAGCACTGGTGACTGGATCACAGAGAGATATACCGGCCGCTGAGTACACTGGAACCGGTGCAGCGGACTGGCAGACTGGAAATGCCGGGGACACTGGAGTACAACTGCAGAGATCCTTGCCGGGAACAAGAGCTCTTGCATCTACGTCAGGGAAAGACGATACTCAGGCACTGAGGCTCCATCCGGCGTCTGACTTTGAATTCCCCGCCACCGCTGGATTGGCGGAGCAGTCTGATGGCGTCACCCGCCCCCCATCCACGTGAAGCCGGGTGTCATGGCGGCGCCCATGCTCCGGAGAATCGCCGGGAGCCGCGCCAGCCAGACGCCAGAGCCCGCGGCCCACCGAAGGCAGAGGCCGCAACACCGACCAGCAGACACGCAGGGGTAAGCGCGGCGAACGCCGCCTCTGGTGTGTGACACATGCGATCTTCCGCAGACCAACACCGGAATGTTTCCCTTAAAATACCCTACAGCTGGCTACCAAATACCACCTTATAACCTTAGTCTGTCCCCTCTTATCCTGTAAAGGTGAATCCCTGTGTTCTGCTACCATTTAAACAGCTATAACTTTCTGATGTGGTGCAAGGAGACTATGTGTACATTGTGCACTATTTGGATTAAATATGTAATGTGTTTTGATGACTCTCCATGCGTACACAAACTCTGCCGTAAATACCCATACCATGCGCCGATGCGCAGGTCACGCGGGAGCGACCATACGAAAATAGCGGATATGTGCACGTACGGCAGAACACGTGCACGCGCAGTGGGCATGTGTGTGCAGTTTATATGTGCTGTGTGTTCTTCAATATTTTTCGACTTAGACACCACTTAGGAAGCAACACTGATTGACAATCAATTTCACATGCTGTTGTGCAAATGGAATACTCAACAGGTGGGAATTATAGGCAATTAGCAAGACACCCCCAATACAGGAGTGACCACAGACCACTTCTCAGCTCCTATGCTTTCTGGCTGATGTTTTGGTCACTTTTGAAAGCTGGCGGTGCTTTCACTCTAGTGGTAGCATGAGACGGAGTCTACAACCCATACAAGTGGCTCAGGTAGTGCAGCTCATCCAGGATGGCACATCAATGCGAGCTGTGGCAAGAAGGTTTGCTGTGTCTGTTAGCGTAGTGTCCAGAGCATGGAGGCGCTACCAGGAGGCAGGCCAGTACATCAGGAGACATGGAGGAGGCTGTAGGAGGGCAACAACCCAGCAGCAGGACCGCTACTTTCACCTTTGTGCAAGGAGGAACTGGAAGAGCACTGCCAAAACCCTGCAAAATGACCTCCAGCAAGCCACAAATGTGCATGTGTCTACTCAAACGATCAGAAACAGACTCCATGAGGGTGGTATGAGGGCCCGACGTCCACAGGTGGGGGTTGTGCTTACAGCCCAACACCATGCAGAATGTTTGGCATTTGCCAGAGAACACCAAGATTGGCAAATTCACCACTGGCGCCCTGTGCTCTTCACAGATGAAAGCAGGTTCTCACTGAGCACATGTAACAGACGTGACAGAGTCTGGAGACGCTAAGGAGAATGTTCTGCTGCCTGCAACATCCTCCAGCATGACCGGTTTGGCAGTGGGTCAGTAATGGTGTGGGGTGGCATTTCTTTGGGGGGCCGCACAGCCCTCCATGTGCTCGCCAGAAGTAGCCTGACTGCCATTAGGTACCGAGATGAGATCCTCAGATCCCTTGTGAAACCATATGCTGGTGCGGTTGGCCTTGGGTTCCTCCTAATGCAAGACAATGCTAGACCTCATGTGGCTGGAGTGTGTCAGCAGTTCCTGCAAGACGAAGGCATTGATGCTATGGACTGGCCCGCCCATTCCCCAGACCTGAATCCAATTGAGCACATCTGGGACATCATGTCTCGCTCCATCCCCCAACACCACGTTGTACCACAGACTGTCCAGGAGTTGGCGGATGCTTTAGTCCAGGTCTGGGGGGAGATCCCTCAGGAGACCATCCGCCTCCTCATCAGGAGCATGCCCAGGTGTTGTAGGGAGGTCATACAGGCACGTGGAGTCCACACACACTACTGAGCCTCATTTTGACTTGTTTTAAGGACATTACATCAAAGTTGGATCAGCCTGTACTGTGTTTTTCCACTTTAATTTTAAGTGTGACTCCAAATCCAGACCT